>NW_027269299.1:2932500-2972500 GCF_023055355.1 Agelaius tricolor | reverse complement strand
TTCTGTCTCTGTGCGGACGAGGTCCGGTGGCTTCATGCTGGGCCCTGGCGCCTCGGCACCGAGCCCCCACGGCCCCCTAGAGTCACGTCAAGGGCCGAAGACCTCTGCGGACCATGAAACAACCCACCCGACAGCCACACACAGCGCCTGTGTGCTGGCGGCGGTGCTGGCGGCCGCCACCTGTACCAGCAGGCGGGGGGGGCCAGGGAGGGGCAGGGCGAGCCGCATCGGGGCCAGGGGAGCCGGCCTGGGTAGGGTCCCAGGAGGGCGTGGCGGGGTAGGGCGGGGGGTTGGTGGTGTGGGCACTGTTTCGCCACTTCAGCGTGTCAGCAGGCAGAGCACAGGGCTTGGCTTGCCCGTTGGCTCGGCTGGGAGTGCTTCCGATACCAAAGGAAAAGAAATAAAATTGGCCAATTTTTTTGTTGATTTGTTTTTCCGGATAAGTTTCTCGTTCCAAGCAAATAGAAGAGCCATTCTTTCAGGAAAGGAGAAAAGAAAAAGGGGCGGGGGAGGGTCTGGGGGGTGGGGGGCAACACAAAAAAACCCAAATCCAGCCCACAAGCCCCCCGACCCCAAAAAAAAACCAACCTCAAAACTCAGCATCAGTATCAGACAAAGCCAAAGCAAGCGGGAAAAAAAAAAAAAACAAACAAAAAACAAAAAAAACCAAAACCCCAAAAAAACCAAAACAAAAAAAAACCAAAAACAAATTCCCCCAAACAACAACAAAAAAAACACCACGGTGGTCTCTTGTCCTGCCCTCTTCCTGTCCCTGTGTAGGGATGGAGCATCGCTGTGCTTTCAGGAAGCTCTTGGTGGAAACTTCCGCCATTACAAGCTCCTTTGCCCTCGGCAGATGCCTGCACTGGAACCCCTCACGGCTGGCTTCGGAGCACACTCTTGTTGGCTCTTCTAAAACCCGGGCTCCTTTTCCCCTTCAGCGTGCTCAGTATGCCCTTTAACTCCACGCTGCTGTGCAGCTGGAGCAGCGGGACAGGGACCTTTGCAGCCTGAGCTGCCCTTGTTCCTCTCTGTCCGTACACGGAACACAGCGGGGAGGAGAACGGCAGCAGGGCCCTGCGTGTCCCCAGGCTCAGGTTTTGCGCCGCTTCAGCTCCACGGAGACGCGGGTAAAGTGAAAAACACAAACAATTTATTAAGGGAAAGTGAAGCGAAGGGGTGAGCTGGGAGGTAAAAAAGGGCATGGGCAGGGCCTGAGGGCTGCAGGGAAGGAGCTGCCAACAGGGAGGGAGATGGCAGGAGCTGCTGGAGCTTGGCACAGGCTCAGCTGTCAGCAGCCAGAGCCGTGCCTGGAGCTGCAGGCGGTCCCAACTGGAAATCATTGAAGGAGGCCGGGACAGGTACATCTGGTCCAGGAGACAAACAAAATTCTGCAGATCTTCTTTGGAATTTCATCTGAATCCATGTGTTCATGCAGGATGGGCTCTCGTCTTCCCTGAGGACTTGAAGAGCTGGAAGAGAGAGGAACAGAGCCACGGTCAGAAAGCAAATGGAGGGAATCCAAGGAAAGCCTCCTGCCAGGGCCATGCCGGCCGGCTCTCGCCATGGCCAGGAGGGAGCGGGAGACAAGGGCTTCGGGCGCAAGGTGCTGGCCACGGATCCGCCACATGTCCCCAAAAGGTCTCCGGGCTGTGCCCCCGCCGCTCCTGGTGCGCGCAGGGAGCAGAGCCCTCGGCAGCCCGGTGACGGATTGTAGCTGCGGGGCCGGGATTTGTAGCTGCTCCCCCCGCTTCCCCGGGCGGTACTCGCTGCCACGCGGCTGCCCTGACTCACCCTGACTGAGGACCTGGAGCTCCTCCTTCTGCCCCATAATGAGCACTTCAGCCACCCCTGTTAAGACAGAGCATGTGGCGGCGCCAGGCGGCACAGCTGCCCGACATGGGCGCTGCCAGCCCTGTGGCCGCACGCCCTCCTGCCGGGCAGGGCTCGTGCCCTCGGGAGTTGCCTGCAAGAGACAAAGTGCCCCGAGGCAGCGCTCAGTGTCGAGGTGTCCATGAGGCAGGGCCGGGGGTGAGAGGCAGGGGGAGCACCCGGCCTGCTGCCCCTAGCCCAGCTTTCAGCCCAGGCAGGGAGCTGCAGGCTGGGGAGAGCATGGAGAGCTTCTGAGAAGGCGACCTGGAGGGCCAGTGTAGGCCAGCTCCAGAAACTCACAGCCAGGGCAAGGACAGCCTCGTTGTCCCCGCTGCAGAGGAAGCTGCCGTACGGTGGCTGCTCCTCCATGGCAGAGAGCAGCGCTGGAAGCACCTCCTCCACGGCTACCTCTGACGTGCCCATGGCTCTCCACATCAGCGCGGCAGCTCTGTCGGACCAGAGCTGTGCGTCAGTACCGTGCCCCGTGCAGCTGCGTGGGGCCGGGAGGGAGCATGGCAGCAGGCTCAGGAAACAGTGGGGCCCGAGGGTGCCTGTGCTCTCCGCCCGTCTGGCAGACCCCGCCGGACAGGCTGTACAGGGCGAGGGGCCCTACAGGCCGGTGAGCACCGAGCTCTGGAGGCACTTGTGCCCCGTACCCGTCACACGTTGGGGCACAGCGCAGGAGGCTCATCACCACGTGGGCAGGGTGTTCTTCGGTGAGGCTGACAATGGCCATTTGCAGCCCGGCGTCCACAGACTCACAGGACGTGAGTCTCTGCAGCATGGCACTCACCGTGGCTTGCACCTGGAGGAAGCAGCATGGGGAAGACTTGGAGTGCTGTTCAAGGGAGCAACTTGCCCAGCTTCCCCCAAGAAGTGCTCACCTTCCCAGCCCACTGTGATGGGGCTGAGAGGGCCCAGCGGACATGGCTTGAGGGGCCACGTGATCCTGAGAGGCCTTCAGCCCTGGCCCCAGGCTGCTGCAGAGAATAAAAACCCTTCTGGAAAAACTCCAGAGTGGCTCCAGGACTCACAGTGAGCGTGGGCATGGCCTCAGTCTCTGGGATGCCCTGGCTGATGGTGTTGCTGGTGGCCATGGCCTCCGTCAGGGCCATGTCAGCCTCCTCCCAGCCCTCGTCGGTTTCCCAGTCAGAGCTGGCAGCCAGGTCAGAGGACGCTGTGCTGGAAGCAGCCTCTGCCCGCAGCTCGCTGGGCTTGGAGTCAGGCTCGGCCGTGCCCTCGGGCGCGAGGCCGCTGGTCTTAGTGCGCCGAAGGCGCAGGAACCTCCGCAGTGTCTGCAGCAGAAGGAAGGGCGGGAAGAAGAGAGGGACGTTCCATGGTCTGCTCCAACATGGGGCCCAGCCGAGCAGTGCCAGCAGACCCGGCCGAGGTGGGGATGGCCGCAGGTACCTGCGCTGCTCTGTGGAAGTGGCCACGGGTGGGCTCCTGCTCTTGAGTCTGGTCCCTGGCTGCATCTGCCAAAGAGCGAGCGCAGCCAGAGCTGAGGAGCCTCCCCAGGCAGGGAGAGCCTCAGGATGGCCCAGGGGTTGGAGCATGGCCACTGAGGGGCGTCTGCCCAGCCCCTGTTCCATCCTGTCCGTTGGCATGTCCCCAGGGATGGGATGGGATGGGATGGGGCCAAGCTGGCTGTAGCCATCAGCCCTGTGGCGCAGCTCTGCTACTCACCGCCCTGCAGTGTCTGAATCTGCTCCAGATCTTCAGGCTGTTGTGCTTGGGCAGCTCCAGGGTCATTCTTTTTTTTCCCCCTGAACACTTTGAACAAGCTGCGGAATCTGCCTGCCATGCTAGAGCCTGGCCTCGAGGGCACCTTAAAGAGAGATGGCTCAGGATATCGCCAAGGCAACAATTGCGGTTGTGCCTTGAAGGCACCTGCGACAGGGAAGCTTCAAAAAGGCTGCAGGACAGCAAATCCTGCACTCTGGTCTTGAGGACTCCTGCCAAAATCACAGGAGACTCCTCGTTAATGATTCAGGTGACCAAATCCCACGGTCTGGACTTGATGGCACTGGCCGCAGGAATGGGAGATGCCTCGGAAAAGCTCCGAGACACTAAGTCCCACAGTCTGGCCACAAGGTCACCTGTAGGAACAAGGCTGCGGAAAAGCTCCGGGTGGGACACGAATGAGCTTGGTGTGCGGGGGCTCCTCACGGCACTGCTCTGTCCTGTTGTGCCCCGTTGCATGCTCCCAGCTCCCAGGCAAGCTTCTATTTCCCACGTGTCACAAAGGGCCCTTGGACACCAGGTTCCATTCCATGGCACGGTGACCGTGCTGCAGCGTCCCACCCAGGGCCCTTGCACACACTGCCGCCTGCCCTGGGGCCGCCCCCAGCCCAGCCAAAGTGGCCCAGGCTGGAAGGAATGCCTGGCCCCAGGTGTCTAAGGCAGCCCCACAGGATCTTTTGGAAGGGCTCGAAACATCAGCAAATACCGCCCTGCTCTGCGGGCTCAGGGCAGCAGAAGTATCCTCACTTCAGGAAAGCTTTAATTCCCATTGCTCAGCTCAAGTAGTTCCAAAATTTGCAAACTTCTCAAATTAACAGCAATGCCCAGAGAATGGCATTGGTTTTGAAGTTTGTTCCCATCTCAAAGCAGCAACACATATGCCTTAACATCATCCACTGGAAGTCCCTTTACAAAACATAACACTACAGAGAGGCCAAAAGGAAGGCCATTCTTTGGTTTGCAAATGGTTTTCCATGAAGGGATTATAATCTCCTAATTCTCTTAAGGAATAAAAGCTCCCAAGGAATGAAGACCCCTCAGTGTTACAACAGTAACCCAACTAAATGAGGAGATGGCAAAAGGGCTGATCCTCCCCCAGTACAGATCTCTAAGTGGCCAATAAAGTACAGCTCTCCCCTCTTGTTCCCTGCAGGAGAAACAGGACCAGTAAAAGAAATAGTCACAGATATTCTTTCTGCCGTCCAACACCAAAGCTGTGCCAAAGCACAGATGCTGCCTTCAAACTGACTCAAATTCCAGCCCAGACCTCTCACCTTCCAGACAACTCCATCCCCAACGCGCCCCCCAACATCCACCCCCCCAAACACCCCCACAGAAGCCCGCAACAGCCCGCCAGGACCCCCAGCTGTGCCCGTCCCTCCGCAGAGCTTTCCCAGCCTCCAGCAGAGCCCCTGGTTCCCTGCACATGCCGTGGGATGGCACTCAGGAGGATCTGCTCCAAGGCCTTCCCTGGAAGCAAAGCCAGGCTGCCAGGCCTGTGGTTCCTGGATCATCCTTCCCAGCCAGCCTTCCTGTGCACGGCTGCTCCATTGGCACATCTGCGCTCAGCTCGCACTTCTCCACTCAGCCAGGGCTGCTGGGAAATGATCCAGAGCAGCCTGGCAAGCTCTTTCCCCAGTTCCCTCTTCACTCCTGGGGGAGGTAGAACATCCCACAGGAAAGCAACTGGTGCCACAAGGAGTGGGCAGCATCAGGCAGCTCTGGGGAGGCCCCTCAGGACTGCTGTATCCTGAGGGAACACTGCTGGCATCCCCTGTGTGTATCTGCAAAAGCTTCACATCAGCTGCCTCAGCTTCCAGGGCCTCTCTTGGCCAGCATCCTGACGTGGGTGCAGGGCTGCTGCCAGGCACTGCTGGGACCCAGCGGGACAGGACCGGCTGTCTCGTGTCCACGGAGCAGCCCTGACACAGCCAGGGCCATCCCGAAAGCAGACAAACGCTCCCGGCTCAGCAGAGAGGAGCAAGGAGCACTGGGCTGCGCTCAGCGTATCTCAGCTGGGCTCACTCCACCACACGCCCCCATTTTAAGGCTGGCTGATGCCCAGCTGCCAGAAATGCCTGCCTTGTTCTCTCCAAGATGCACAGGGAGAGCCAATGAGCAGGACGCCTGGGGAGGAAAACCTTCCAAGATTTTCTGAGGCCAGGAACACACCAAGATCAGCCAAGGCTCTCCTCGCTGCCTGGCCCACACAGCCCAGCTCTGTGCTGGCCCTGGGCCACAGCAGCTGCCACCAAGCAGCAGGCAAATGCATATTGCCAAGAGTTGAAACACAGCAGACAGGAAAGATGTGAAAAGCGTGTGTGTAAAGGCCTTTTAATTCACAGCTCTCACAGAGAGCTTTGGGGCTCATGGCTGGACACAGATGCTCCTGCCCACCCTCTGTCCAAAGGGGGTAACACATCCTGCTGCAGGTGCTTGGGTTGGTTTCCACAGGTCCAGGCAGATGCCAAACCTGCTCTTCCCTGCCTTCTCCCTGCCCCAGTGCCATGTGCAACAGGCCTCAAGGACTGAAAGGAGCACAGAGAGGCAAAGGGGGACACTCACACCTGCCTCACTGGGAGCTCCCTGGGAAGCACTTTCCTTGAGAAGCAAGCCCCTTTCCTCCAAAGGTGTTTCCCCAAATGTGCGGATTTCCTGGGGAGCACCAACACACCCTAAAGAAACGCTGGCAAGGCTGAATGACTTCAGGTCCTTTCAGGACAGCCACTCCAGCTCTAGTTCCTATTGCCCCAAGTGAGTTTCCAGGTGCAGGTTCAGAGGTGCAGCCCCAGGCCCTCCAGAAACACAAGCTGCCCACGGCCTGTTCACCTGCCTCAACTCCTGCCTGTGCTCACGGTACCAAAACCAGGCTGTTCCTGGCCAGGGACCAGCGCCCTGTTCCTGCAGGATGCTCTTGCCAGCACCTTCCAGGACTCTCTGCTGTGCACACAGCGCTTTTCATGCCCGCTCCCAACAGGCTTTGGAACACAGAGCCCAACCTGGCTGGCTCTGCCACCAGCACAGCCCAAACGCAGGCGGAGGAAGAAGCAGCAGGCGCTGTTTTGCGTCCATGCCCAAGAGAGACTGGAAGGATGCCCTCCCTCTGCTCTCCCTTGATTGGCTTTCTGGCTGGCTCTGAGCCTGGGGCTGCCGTTCCTCACTTGTGGGGAGCAGAAGCACAGCCGGGATCCCGGCACTGCCTGGCAGCGCTGCAGGCACCGGCACGGCCGCGCGTCCGAGTCTCGGGCACCATGCTGCTGCTTCATTTGCCCTTAGGCACAGCCAGAGCTCCCTGCTAAGCCCGGATGCTCTCTGCTTCTGCCCTCTTCCTCATCCTGTGCAGGGATGGAGCACTGCTGTGCTTTCAGGAAGCTATTCTTGAAAGCTTCCAGAATTCCAAGCTCCTTTACCCTCCATGGATGCTTGCCATGGAATCCCTCTCAGATGGGTTCAGAGCATACTCAGGTTGGCTCTTTTAAATACAAGGGTGTTACAGGTTCTGTAGGATTCCCATGTGGAATGTCTGAAATGCTCTTGTGATTGGAAGTAAGTTTTGTTATATCAGTTGCTGTTGCAAAGAATATGTACAACCCCTGGAATGGTGAAAAGCCACTGAGCAGCAGCAGGAGATGGAGCATGGTGCTTCAGTGGAAGGGGCAGGCCACCCACATTCAGGGCATCCCCTCCATCAAGAGGGTGTGCATTTTGTCCTTCTCGTCCCTCTACCCCAGTATCAGGCCTGATATCTCCTTCTCTGGAGTGGAGTTTTTCCAGTTCTGACTTCATCTCATGCTTGGCCAGTGCGTGAGATGAAGCCGCTGTGACCTGTGATACCACCTCCATGCCAACCACAGCTCCATTTTTTATCTTTCACAGGTTTACTTCCCATTGATTGACCCGTCCATTGTTTCCCTTAAGGGTCAAATTTCCACCAGGTAAACCATAAGGTTGCCTTCGTTCTCTGCTCTTCATTATCTTGTTGACGTGCACACCAGGGGACCAAATATGGCAGGGCCTTAGACACAACTTTGGTCCCTGACACACACAGGCTCCTTGTCCCACTGCTGGCCTTCAGTGTGCTCAGCAAGATGTGGAACTGCACAGTGCTGTGGAACTGCACCTTCAGCACAGGGACCTTTCCAGCCTGATCTGCCCCCGTTCCTCTGGGTCTGTGCACAAAACACAGCGTGGGAGACAACGGCAGCAGGGGCCTGTGTGTCCCAGGGCCCCGGATTTGCTTCAGCTCCACAGGGATGCAGGCAAAGTGAAGATGCCAAACTGTTTATTAATATAAGGCGAAGCAAAGGGATGAGCTGGAACGGAACAAAAGGGGATGGACACGGTGAGAGAGCTGGAGGGAGGGATCTATCTACAGGCAGGGAGAGGGCTGAAGCCACAGGAGTGTCCCAAAAGCTCAGCTGTGCCAATCATCATCTGTGCCTGGAACTCCAGTGGCAATGGGAGATGGCGTCCTCTTCAGTGTCTCCTGATGCTGTTCTTGGGTCACTGATTCACTGGATCCTGAAGATAAACTTAATTCTTCAGCTCTGCTTGTAAACTGGGCTTGAATATTCCTGCTACAGTGGGATAAACTGCCTTTCTTCTGGGTGTGAATGGCTGAAACAGAGAGGAAGATGGCCACAGTTAGGGCCCACGTCTGCAGGAATCCTAGGAGAACCTCACGCCAAGTGATTGTCCAAGTCTGCTCTTGGATAGGCCAGAAGAGAGGAGGGGCCAGCAGGATCAGCTGCAAAGGGCTGCTCACAAAGCCCCTGGCCCGTGTCCCTGAAATCTCACGGTGCTCTGCCCACGCCACCCCTCGTCCGCAGAGGAAGCGAAGCCTGCCGCAGCTGGGCAGGGCTTGCAGCTCCCCTCGCCAGCCCCCGCTGTCAGCCCGCTCCGGCACTCACCCTCATTGAGGACCTCGAGCTCTTCCTTCTGGCCCCTCATGAGTACCTTGGCAGACCCTGTGAACACAGAGCCTGTCAGGGCGCCAGCGGCACAGCTCCCTGCCGGTGGCGCTGCCGGCGCTGTGGCCACACGGGCTGCTGGCCCGGCAGGGCTCAGCCTGGCCCTTGCCGCACGCTGCTGCCCAAGGGCACGGCTGCCAGAGGGCGGCAGCAGCAATGCCCAGGCCGGGCGGGGCTCCACGGCGCCGGGCCCGGCTGGTGCTGCCGGGGCAGCAGGCGGGGCTGGGGCCGAGCTGCGGCGGGCCGGGCCGGGGAGGGAGCCCGGGCTCGTGGCTCACCTATGAATCTGACGGCCGCCTCTCACAAGGGCTCCTGTGGGCTCCGCAGGTAGCGCAGGGCCCGGCGCAGGTGCTCGGCCGCTCTGCTTCTGTCCTCTGCCAGCTGCAGAGAGCGGCAGGAGGGAAGGGTTGGCGCGGGCTCCGCCCCTGGGCCGGGCGCTGCCCGCGCCCAGCCCCGGCCTCCCCTGGCCGCACAGGCCTGAGGCGCGGCCAGCAGCCGCTGGCCAAGGGCTCCCGAGAGCAGGGGGCAGAGGGCCGGCTGCTGCCCGGGGAGCCGCAGTGCCGGCCCGCAGTCCCGCCGGGCTGGGGCTCCATGGGCACCCGGCTGGGGCCCACGGGAGCCTGGAGCAGAGCCCCCACGGCCTCTGGCTGCAGCAGCGGGCAGGGACACAGCTGCCAGCCCCGCACACTGAGCACCGCCCTCAGGGGCCTTCTCCAGGCTGAGCCTGGGGCTTCCAGGCCCTCCTTACCAGGCAGTTGGCAAACTTCAACATCTTCTCCCTCTCAAGTAGTTGCTTGAGCTTCCTCTTCTTCAGGAACTCTACCACACAAAGCAGCAGTTCGCGAGAGGCCTGGAGAGGAGCACAGATGTGGAGCTGCTACTGCAGCCCAAGAAAAGGACTTGCATCCCTGTGCCAAGGCCAGGAGCAGAAGGCTGAGCCTGGGAGAAGCCAACCAGGAGACATCCGAGACCCCTTTCCAGGTATGCACCAGCATAACTCAAAACCTCACCTTTGCCACGCGCTTGTTCTCATCATGGCAATGGAAGAAGAGTGGCAGCAGGCTCTGGCTCACAATCTTCTTCAGAGTTTTTTTTCTTTTGTTCACTACCAAGTCCATCACCTTGAAGAAGAGATTTAGGGAGAGCAGCTGCATATCGATGTCATCCTGGAAAAAAGGAAAATACCTCAGCACCAACTTCTCCGAGCCCATCTGGGCAAAGGCCTGAAAATCCACAAAATTTCTGGGCAGCAACCAGTGCCCATGGCAGGGGACACAAGAGCCTTACACAGTCAAAGAGCGGCAGGAGTGCCTCAGCCAGCTTCGGGGCAGTGGTGCTGGATATCAGAATGTGTTCGTTCTCAAGTATATTTGTGAGCACAGAGAGAGTCATGCTGACAACATATCCTTCTGCATCACCCAAGAGCTCCACAAGGTTTTTAGACAGACTGCACATTCTTCTGGCCTGTGTGGAACACAAGGCAGTGCTGGAAAGCCATGGACGGCTGCACCGCCACCACCGCCCTGGCACTGCAAGGCCACCCTGCAGCTGCAGGGCCCACAGGCCAAAGGCCTGAGCCAAAGCACTGGGGCAGGTGAGGCGGGAGAGATGGAACAGCTGCCTCAGCTCCTGAAGCCCAGCCAAGACAAATGAACTGCATTCCTCAACCCCACACTGCTCATACAACTTCAGCCACTGCCCCCTTCTCACCCTCAAGGGATCCTTGCTGAGCACCACAAGGCCTCTGAGCGCCAGGCGCCGCCGCTCCCTGCACTCACTCTGCAGGTGCCTTGACATGATCTCCAGTGTGCTGTCACCACATTTCCTCAAGTCTAGGCACTGAAAGACCTGAAAGGCACAGGGCAGTGACAGGGGAGCTGGCCAGCGGGAGCTCAGAAGCGCACAGGGCTGGGCCCAGGCAGCAGCACAGGACGTGGGCACCGTCCCAGGCAGCTGTGCCTACGAGAGGGCAGAGAGCTGGGAGGCAGCTCAGCCAGGCAGCGCTGGCCACCAGGCTCACCTCCACAAAGAATGCCAGGAAGGGCAGATCCCAGCGTGGCTCTTCTCTGTGCAGTCGCTTGAGTAGATGGATTGCAATGAGGGAACACAAGGGCATAAAGATACGGAACATCTCCCTGGAAGAGGAGAAAAAGACACCAAGACCCTGAGGTGAGTGTGCTAAACCTCTCCCAGGACTGACTCACAGAGGTCTGGTCTTTCCCCAGCATCCCTGGAAGAGATGTAGGCGCTTTATGAGGCAGCTCATTTGGGCACCCTCCTCTCCCAGCCTTTTCCAGTCTCCTTGGCCGTCCCTCAGTGATGAGGCTCTCTGGCCCATGACCACAGGGACTGAGTGGGGCACAGGGCACAAATGCCGGGGGCAGTGGGGAGCAGGGGGTCTCACCTGGCCAGCAGACCCACAGCATAGTGCTGGGTGTCAGCACACAGCAGCATCTTCCAACCACGCTTGCGCTCCATAGCCATCACCTCATTGTCACAGCGCAGTCGGCAGAGCAGAGCCTTCATGGCCTGCACTGCAAACCTGTGTGCAGAGCAAAGCCCAGGTCACACTGGGAGCACTGGCACTGGCCACAAGGGCATGGGAAGGACAGGAGGACTGGGACCTGTTGGGCTTGCTAGGAAGGTGGTGTTCCTCCTGGCATGCTCTCCAGAAGGTATCGACTTCCTCTGGTAGCATCTGCTGTGTGGTGATGACAACATGGAAGAGCAGAGCCACAAACAGGTGCCCAGAATATGGGATCATCGCCTTGTGGCACTCAGGCACAATCACCCAGATCACCAGAGTTGCCTGCAAAAGAAGCAGCCCAAGACAGCGCTCAGTGCCGAGGTGTCCATGGGGCAGGGCCCAAGGGCAGATGCAGGAGGAGCAGCGGGCCTGGTGCCCCCTGAGCCTCCCCCTTGCCCAGAGTTCAGCCCAGCGCCTGAGGCATGGAGAGGATGGAGAGCTGCTGGGGAGGAGACCGAGGGGCAAGAGGAGGCCAAATCCAGAAACTCACAGCTAGGGCAGAAACATTTGTGTCATCCCCATCAGAGGTGCGTGTGCTGTGCAGTGGCCAATCCTCCATCACGCAAAGCAGTGTTGGCAGCACTTTCTCCATTGCTGGTCCAGATGAGCCAATGGTTCTCCATATCATTGCAGCAGCTCTGTGGGATCAGAGCTCTGTATCAGGGGCATCTCAGTCCCAGTACCGTGCCCTGTGAAGCTGTGGGGGCCCAGGTGACAGAGCCCCGGTGCCCTGAGGGGCAGGGAGGGAGCATTGGCAGCAGGCTTGGGAAACAGAGGGGCCCCAGGGTCCTGGACCTCTCTGCCTGTCTGGCAGAGCCCATAGCACAGGCTGTGCAGGGCCGTGGGCCCCAAAGGCTGGTGAGCCCTGAGCTGTGCAGGCACGTGGGCCCCGTACCTGTCACACGTTGGGGCACAGCGCAGGAGGGTCAGCACCACGTCCGCAGGGTGTTCTTCAGCCAGCCTCACAATGTCACTTTGCAGCCTGGCATCCACAGTGCCATGGGACACCAGCCTCTGGTGGATGCTCCTCACAATGGCTGGCACCTGGAGGAGGCATGGGGGAGATTTTGAGTGCTGTCCAAGGCAGCAACTTGCCCAGCTTCCCCCAAGAAGTGCTTCCCTTCCCGCCACACTGTGCTGGACTCAAAGGCTGAGGGGGCCCAGTGACCATGGCTTGAGGGGACACACAATCCTGGCAGGCCTCCAGGCCTGGCCCCAGGCTGCTTACCTGCTGCTGAGAAAGAACAGCACTGTCCTCAAAAAAATCCATAGTGGGAGCATGAATCACAATGGGAGTGGGCATGGTGCCAGTATTTGAGATGTCCTCAGTGTCTTCATTGTCACTGTTTGTGATGACCACATCCTCCATCATTGATGTGAGAAGAGCCTTTGCCCAGCTTTCAGTCACTGAGGTGTCAAAGTCTTGTGAGCGCTCAGCCAAATCTGGGCTGACATCAGGCTCTGCCTGGAGCTCAGTCAGCCCTGAGTCAGGCTCAGCTCTGCCCTCAGCTGCTGAGGTGCCGGTCTTCCTACGCCGAATGTGCAGGAACTTCCGTAACCTCTGCAGCAGAACAAAGGACAGGGAAGGCAGGGACGTTGCATGGCGTGCTCCAAGCATGGTGCTGGGCTGAGCAGGGACAGCCCAGCTGGGGGTGGCTGCAGGTACCTTCAGGGTTTTGCGGAAGCGGCCAGGGCCGGGTTCCTGCTCTCGTGTCTTGTCCAGGGCTGCATCTGGCAAAGAGCGAGTGCAGCCAGAGCTGAGGGGCTGCGGGAGAGGCCGGAGAATACAGCCCAGCCCTGAGCTCCCCAGGCACGGAGAGCCCCAGGATGGCCCAGGGGATGGAGCAAAGCCACTGCAGGGTGTCTGCCCGGGCCCTGTTCCATCCTGTCCATGAGCATGTCCCCAGGGGATGGGATGGGATGGGATGGGATGGGATGGGATGGGATGGGATGGGATGGGATGGGATGGGGCCAAGCTGGCTGTAGCCATCAGCCCTGTGGCCCAGCTCTGCTACTCACCATCCTTCAGTGTCTGGATCTGTTCCAGATCTTCAGGCTGTTGTGCTTGGGCAGCTCCAGGGTCATTCTTTTTTTTCCCCCTGAACACTTTGAAAGGGCTGAGAAATCTGTCCGCCATTCCACCACCCAGCCTTGACGGCACCTTCTAGAAAGATGTCTCAGGATATTGCAAGTCAACAATTGCAGTTGTGCCTTCAAGGCACCTGTGACAGGGAAGCCTCAGGAAGGCTGCAGGACAGGAAGTCCTGCACTTTGGTCTTTAGGGCTCCTGCCACAATGACAGGAGACTCCTCATTAACAATTTAGGTGACCAGATTCCATGGTCTGGACTTGATGGCACTGACAGTGAATGGGAGATGCCTTGGAAAAGTTCTGAGTCACGAAGTCCCGCAGTCTGGCCTCGCAGTCAGCTGCAGTAACAACGCCTCGGAAAAGCTCCGGGTGGGACACGAACGAGTGCGCTGTGCGGGGGCTCCTCACAGCACTGCTCTGTCCTGTCCCGTCACGTGCTCCGAGCACCTGGGCAAGCTTCTATTTCCCACGTGTCACAAAGGGCCCTTGGACACCGGGTTCCGTTCCATGGCACGGTGACCGTGCTGCAGCGTGTCACAAAGCGCCCTTGCACACACTTCCACCTGCCCTGGGGCCGCCCCCAGCCCAGCCAAAGTGGCCCAGGCTGGAAGGAATGCCTGGCCCCAGGTGTCTAAGGCAGCCCCACAGGATCTTTAGGAAGGGCTCAGAGCATCAGCAAACGCTGCCCTGCTCTGCGGGCTCAGGGCAGCAGAAGGAGCCCCCAGGGCTGCCGACGCAGCCGCGCCAGGAAGGGCACGGGGCCTTCCAGGGAAGCTGGCACAGCCTCCTTGGGACACGTCCCGGCCCGTGGCCATCCTAAACCCGCGGGTGTGACACGCACAAGGAACGTGTGGGCCCGGGCACGAATGCTGCTCTGAGCCCTGGGGCCCGGGCAGCGCTGACAGCAGCAGCTGTGGCAGAGTCCTTGCCCAAGCAGACCTGCCAGCCCCCCAGCCCTGGAAGGGCTGGTGCCCGTCTCCTGCCCCAGAGACCTGTGCCTCCGGGGGGCTTCTGTGCCACAGGGAGCCAAAGCCCACCTGCAGTGGGGGCTGATGGCCAGAGCACCTGGAGCAACTGCTGGCAACACTTGGTCTCTGTCCAAAGCTCTTACTCCGTGCTGGAATTATTTTCTCATTGAAGTAATTTGCCGCAGGAGAAAAACATCTCTACCTTGAAAACACAGAAGAATCTGGCATTGAAGAATCTGGCATTAAAGAATCCTCGCTTCAGGAAAGCTTTACCTCTCATTGCTCAACTCGCTCAAGTAGTTCAAAAAACCTGCATACTTCCCAAATTAATTGAGATGCCCTAAGAACATTGTGAGAAACAAGGCTCACTTTTAAAATGTCAAAGGTTTATTAAACCTTAACAAAAATACAACAAAGAGCAATTAAGGAAAAATTACAAGACTGCGAGTCTCCATCAAAAGCCACGTGCTCATCTACAAAATGGATGCTCTGCCTTTTATACCCTTAGCCCCTCTCAAAGTTTTGTCAGTCAACTCTTTCCCTGCCATCCAATGGTGGAAGTCACTTTCTTACACCTTGACTGGAGGTCAGGTGTTGCCATGCTCTGCCTTCTGGTAACAAGCTCTCCCTCCTTTAAATGCCCCACTAGTGACAGCAATGAGGGGGGAAGGGAAAGAGTACTATGGAGAGAACATGCAAAAATAACATAACTGTACAGCTATAAAAATTCTCTTACCGTACACATAATATTCATCTCTTAATTGTGAGAGCCAACTATCTCCTCATTCATTTATAACAACGTGAAAGGTTTTCAAGGTTGCTTCCAACTCAAAGCAGTAACTCATTTGCCTTAATGTCAACCACTGAGAGTCACTTTAGAAAACATAACACAGAAGCAAAAAAAATGGCCATCCATTGGTTTGCAAATGTTTTTCTGTGAAGGGATGATAATACCATAATTCTAAAGGAATAAAAGCCCTCATGGAATGAAAGTCCAGTCAGTGTTACAAAAGGAAACTGAACAAATGAGTAGATTCCAAAAAGGTCAGTCCTCCCCTGGTAGCGATAACTTAGTGGCCAATAAAGTACAGCTCTGCCTTCTTGTTCCCTGCAGGAGAATCACGACCTGGGGGCCACGTTTGGACACTTTGGCAGGACAGGGACTGGCTGTGGTACAAGGTGTGTAATAAAGAGAGTGAGAACAAGGAGGAAAGAAAATCCAGGAAATGCAGATTGTTGGTGGAAGATTAGGATTTTCTTTGAAGGATTTTGTTTGGTTCACTGGAAAGACGAATGGCTTTGAGCTGCAGAAAATGAGCACCCACCGGCACTATCAGGGAGGACTAGAGGAAGGGCAGAATATGTCCCTGGATGAACTGCTTAGAAAGATACAGCAAGTGTATGTAAAAAGGGATGCTGAAAAGGAGAAAGCAAGGACAAAGGTGATGGCAGAATTTTTACAGCCCCCGAGGGCCCCAGGACCCAAGTGGTTCCCCATAACAGAAGGGACAGGGTCGGCTACAAGGAAGTGGCAGAAGCATTCCCTCCTCAGCAGGGGAGAGCCAACCCAAACAGGAGCTGGGAAAGAATCAGTGTGCTATCTGCTGGGCAGAGGGACACTGGGAGTGGGAATGTTCACAAAAACAGCTGGACCCTCAGGAGGAGGAAGTCCAGGGGATAATGGAGATGGATTATTAGATGTGTCAGGGGCTCCCATTGTAGCAGGGACACACCACACCAGAGCCCTTGTTAACTTTTAAAGTGGGTTCAGATGGAGAGGAGGTGTGTTTCCTAGTAAAGACAGGGGCCTCTCCATCCACCTCAAGTTTTCTCCCTAAAGTGGGAGAATTGTCAAAAATATCTTCAATTATTCAAGGGGTTGTGGGAATTGTAGTTTATTCGGTAGGCTTGGAAGTTTGAAAGCATCTTTCTCTGAAGGAATTGTGGATATTGTGGTCAATGGGTTTAGGGATGTAATTCCTTTGTCTGTGTGGGGTTTTGTGCAGAGCTGACAAGCTCCTGTTTGGAGGGGACCCATGCCCCTGTGCTTTTTGTGTTTTGTTGTTAAAAGCCAGAATTGGCAGGTTTCAGTCCTGAAACCAATTCTGCAACTCCACCAGTCTGTGGTTTGTTGTGGAGAACTAGAATTGGCAGTTTTAGTCCTGAGGCCAATTCTGTAGCGGCTGCCTTGTGGAGATGGCGTTGTCCCTATGCAAGCCTAGGTATTTATCATGCAGCTTCCTCTGTGGAGGCTATAGGAAAACTTCAGGGGAAAATATTTTGTTATTCTTCCTCGGTTAATTTAGTAGTCGCCTCCCTACACCTGGGGTGGACTTGATGAAAAAAAAAAAAGGATAAGGGGAAATTGGCTACTGAAAAGATGATTGGTTATTAAAAAAGTGATTGGTTGTTAAGAAAGGCTCTAGGCAGTGGCATTGCTTGCTGCAGAACTTGATCATGTCCAAAAGGCAAGTCAGTGGAATAAAAGGAGCAAGCTGCTAAGGTGAACTGCTCCAGGATGAGAAGCAAAAGCCTGCTAAAACCCTGAAATAAAAGCAACTCAGATGCTTAATTCACGGACTGCAGCTCTTGCAAAACATTTTAAAAGAAGTCTCACTCCCTCCGCTGAACAATCTATTGGAGGAAACCCCACTGAACACCTGTGGGAAACAACAAAAGGTGGAGGAGGGTGGGGAAGAACACACGCTCATCCCTCTCCCCACTCCAGGCACATTAATGTTACAAAAGCTAACCCTATAATAAATAACCCTGCATTTACTGCCAACTCTGAACCTGGAGATGTCTCGTTCATTGATACTTCAGCCAAAAACATTGATGGTAAAAGTATAGAGCTGTTACACCCCAGGTTGCAGCTTAGCTTATTGAGTTTCTTATCAGTTGACCAGAGTGTTTTGTTACTTTTGACATGTAGGGGTCATGTCAGGTCTGGATGGTTTTGTTTAAGCCTCAGCTGGCACTGGGAACACTGTGTGGGCACTGGGCACTGAGAATACTGTTCCACATCTTTCAGGGCAATTGCCAGCCTCAGGTTTGTGCTGCAAAAACCAATTTCCATTGTGCCTTATTTCACAATGTAACCATTGATCAAATTGTGTGCTGTGGATCAATTTTTATCTTTCTGACTTTTGTCAGCTGCTCCACTTGATCATTCTATGATATTTGTAAAATCTGATAGTCCGCATGGGTTTTAACCAATCCTAGATGGATTTCTTAGGATTGAGTTTGTAAAAACAACCATTCAAATCCTCCCTTTGCCAAACCTCTTTTCCATTCACTTGCCAATGAACATTTCCACTGACAAAATCACCGTGTGGCACCTACTGGGCCAGGGCTCCATGGGCACCCGGCTCGGGCCCACAGGAGCCTGGAGCAGAGCCCGTGTGGCCCAGGGAATAGAACGGCTTGGGTAGGGGCACAGCTTTTTATTGAGTGTAAGAAATGTTTCAGTCTGCTAAAACTTCAGGAATTGCAAGCTCAGTTTCTAAGGCTGCCTTCTCAGAATAGTTTACATTAGAAAGCTTACATTAGTATCATTTATCCTTAAAGGAGACCAAAAAAAATAATCTGTGCAGAATGACTGAGGAATGACTGTTATTTTCTTAAGCTAATGTACAGTACCCAGTGCAAAGGGCTGCAAGTGTTAAAGGTCAGGATATTGCCAATACCTAGACATTAATAACTCATGTTAATATTAAGACTACAAGACAGCCATGTCTACCCCCAGCTACTACTTACAAGAGAGTGACATGTTTTTATAGGGGCAGGTGGGAGAACACGATTGGGATTTCCTCGCTAACAAATTTTCAATCCAAAGTACTAAGATAAATTCAAGAGCCAGAAGCACATAGTCACATAAAAAATAGAGAGATACAATTAGGAGCAGCCACAGTCTTAATCTGCCATTAGGTATCTACTGCAGGCCCTAAATTCCAGTCAGGAAACTTATGTGAGTTGTGTTTTATATGATGGTTTCACTTCCTCATCTCGTACAGCAATAGAATTGTGTGCATTGTAACTTCCCAAGAGCACAGAGAGTGCTCATCATGGTCTTTCTCAGCAGGAAATGTGGGCATGTATTTAAGAAAAAACTGATGTGAATGTATAACAGACTATATCTATATAGATGAACTACCTACAATTTGCAATTCCAAAAGAAAAAAAATTAAACACATTAGGGAAAATAAAAAGCAAGGCCAAAAGCAGAGTGCCTTTGAACTAAAAGCAACTATTAACTTACTTTTTCTATACAAGGCTTGACACCAATCATGATAGATTCACCAAAAACTTTTCCATCTTTGCTTAAGGCTTTCCGGGCTTGAAGCTTAGACTGATATCGAATATGCATCCCGTTTCCTGTGTTGGACATCTGAATGAGATCAAGTGGAAATTGTGAAATGTAGTTTTTTAAATGCTTAATTCACAATGTTTTCTGACATAAGTGTCAAACTAAGACATACCACATGCTTGAATATGTTTCCATACTGAGCAAACTGTAGTAGAATCTAGGAAGCTGATGCTTGAGGAATTCTGAAAGACAGAATTGAGTGTAACCACTTAAACCACTCATAAAATTGAGTGGTTTAAGAATTCAGGTGTTAAGATCCAACCCTATGAAGCATTTACAGAAATGCAGAAGAGAGCACTGTAATATCAGAAGCAGTGACTTGAGAAATACCACCTTCTAGGCACTTTAGCACACACCCCAACAGCAGAATGGTGCTTTTCTAACTAGAAAAAATCATGCGTAGCTCAGTTTAAATGGCTAACTGAAATGTATGTGTTTGCTTGCTTTAACCATAGCTGTACTTGCAGCACATACCAATGCCAGACAACATCAATGCCCCCAAGGATTTTTCTCGTATGCTCTTAAGACTTCACCCAGGTTTTTCCAATACTTTGGAAATCAACTTACCCAAATACAGTTACCCATGTGTCATCAAGTTGATCTTCTGAAGGAAGGGAATCACCTTGAGTATCAAAAGGATCCAGCTGAGCAGGAGATAGAGTAGTCTTCTTAGGCTGCCCAGTACTTGCAGGGCTGAACATGCTTGAAGAAGCTGTTCAATTGAAATGATATTGCTGAACAGATTTCTTTTGCAAGGCAGAGGTTTATTAGAAAAGAATCAATTCAGTGTCAAGCATTTGACTTGGATGTGGAAGAGTTTGATGGGGATTTACTCACAGACAGAACAAGTAAGTCAATCCTAACTTCACATCTGCAAACACACTAGGAAGTTTTTAGGACTAGCAACCTAGTGTTCTCTTCAACTTCAAAACACCAATAGCTTAATACAGTTGTCAAATAGGAACAGGCCAACACAATAAAGCTTAGCAAGAAGCCACCAGTTGATACACAAGGTATCAAACCTTGTGAAGATGGAAGGCAATCCATCAATCTGGGCTTCTTCACTCAATTACAACCACCTCTGTGCTCAGTTCAACACCACATTTGGAACAGGGAACAAGAAAAGCTGCTTGAAACTCAGTCTCAGAAAAAATAATTATTTCCTACTCATACCCACATACCTTTTGAAAAGCTAACAAATACACCACCTCTTCATAAACTAGCAAGGAACTGATGTAGCTTGAACAGGGATGATTTTTCTGTATTAAAGAAAGCAGTAAGAAAAGAGAACAGAAATTTTGACAGGACATCTACCTGCTCCTGGAGTTGATGGCAGAATTCCAGTGGATGGGCTCTGTGATAAAGTAAAGCTGGCCTGTATTAATATACAGAAAGTAACAAATTATTCTTATAGGTATACTGCTCAGATCAAGTGATTTAAACATTCAGGTAATAATATTAATTCTTTGCCTTAAGTTATTCTTAACTTTTTAGAGAACAGATATTTGCATGTATATTTAACCAAAGATTACCAAGAGCTATTAATGAAAAGTTATTTGACAGCATATTTGACATATGCTTTGTGAAACAAAGTAGCTTTAAGTATCAATAATCAGAAACCTTCTTAGAATAGTTCAATGCACTACTGCTGCACTGTAATAATTCACACATTCATATGCATCCTGATGGGAAGGATATTAGTATCCTAATTTTATCAGCGTTTTCACTGCCTAAAGGGTTCAGAAATCATGGGAACATAACCTTCCCTTCTATGGAGACTATTACTAGACTTACTTTCCTTCTCAACTATTTAGTGCATAGAAGGAAAGAATACTTTGAGTTTTAGATGGTAGCACTTGTTTTGGTTTTTTTTTTAACATACAATTTCAACACTCAAAACAATTTTAGTCTACTTTTAGCCTGAATTATGGCATTTCTTAGATTCAAGATCAAACAGCCTGGAGATACCTGTAGACCTAGCAACATAGGTTCTCTGTCGCAGACATCTTTCATGAAAAAACCTTTCTTAGGATTTTTCCTTGTGAGAAGCTGCAGTTTCAGCAACCAAAAGTAAACAATGGTTATCTGCTGCTGTGGAATGCAACAGGTAGACCTGGGATTGGTCTCCTGTGGATGCCTGGATTTACTGACCACTCATGGCAGAGCTGGCTCTTGCTCTCTGTCTGAGACACAGATCTTTGTTATTCATTCTTGTCTATTCTTAGCTTAGCTAGCTTCTGAAGAAACCTTTTCCTTTCTATTTTCTTTTTACTGTAGTCTTAATGTAACATATATCATAAAATAATAAATCAAGCCTTCTGATCATGGAGTCAACATTCTCGTCTCTTCTTCCTCCTGAAAACCCTTGTGACCATGGTCACAATTGGTGACCCCTCGACTGAGGAGGACAATCATCACTTGGTCAGACCACCAGAGGAGCATTGCTACACTGGGTAAACCCCGAATGTGTGGCATTGATGGTTGCTTCACAAGTGACCACAGAAGTGGATTCTAGCCAGGAGCGGAAGAACTGAAGATCCGAATTTGGACAGAGTTCTCAGCAAGGCTGACCACAAAGAGAACCTTCTGAAAAGCCTCCAGGAAGATGTTCAGAAAGCTCAGCAGCACCGTGCAGATAGCCAGAGAGTCCTGGACACTGTCACAAGGTACTGTTGGTTTTTCCCCTCCTAAAGATGAGGCCATTTGCAGTTTGTGGCTGCTCATCTGGAGGACTTCTCCCCTAGAGGATGAGGTTCCATTCTCCCCTTCAGAGGAGAAACTTATTGCCCTCTGGCAAAAATGGGGTGAAGAGGACGGAATTCTCCTGTTGGAGACAGATCTCTGAGTTTTTTCGATGGGCAAAGCTCTTTGGGTTTTTTACGAATGTGCTATATGCCCTCGATATGTTCGTCTGGGAGTGTATGGGCTCCATTTTCCAATTCTTTTTGGGCCGTGGGTTCGGATGCCCCTCGATTTATCCAACCTTTTTGTTGCTCTTTCTAGTCTTGAAACGGAGAGCAGCTGTTTTTCCCTGGATTGCTAACTGCAAGGGGAAAGCCCAGTTCCCCCCAGTTCCGGGGGAAGACCCTTTGGAGGGGGACGATCTGCTGCTTTCCAGCCCCCCTGAACCACAGCGGGGGGGCGAAGTTTTGCCCGCAGCCAAAGTTTATTTTACTGCGTCTTCGGAGCATGCTCAGACGGAGCCATTTTTTCCCCCCTCCCGTTGCTCTCAGTGGGGATGGGAGTAGGCGGTGCCGCCCCAGCCAGTGCCGCGAGCACCGCCCCGGCCAGCGCCGCGAGCGCCGCCTCAACCCGCCCCGCAGGTGCGGGCGGTTCCCTGCGCGGCCCCTCCCGTGGCCGTCCCTCCGGCAGAGCCTGTGGGTGCTCTGGCCGCGGTTCCGCCGGCTTCCCTGCCTGCATCTGAGGCCTCAGAGACACCGCTTCCCGCAGCTGCGCCGATATTGCTGGGCAGCAGCGATCCACCGCTCCCCCCGGCCGTCCCGCTGCCTTCTGCGACTGCGGTTCCGCGGCCGATGTCCAGAGCAGAAGATGCTGCCGACCCCGTGCCGCCCCCGCCGCTTCCCCAGGCGGCCCCGCTGCCCTCCCCGGCAGTTCTGCCGCCTGCGGGGACTCCGTCCTCCGTGTCTGCATCAGAGGCTTCCCTGGAGCCGGCGGCAGCTGCAGCGGCGCCTCCTGCATCCAGCGTGACTTCCTCCCCGAGTTTTTCGGGTTTTCCTGGGGCTGCCCCTACGGGGGGAGCTGGGACAGGGGAAGAGGGCGTCAGCCTGTCCTTACATGGAGGAGGCATGGCCCGACAGCTGGCTGTGGGCACAGCCCAGCTGCCTGTTTTCAAGATCAGCATTTTTGGCGGGTTGGGGGGTGTTTGGTCCGGGGTTTCCCCCTGGGGGATGCGAATCTCTCTGCCGCCCCTCGCGCGCCCCAGTGGCGAGGGGGAGGTGGGTCCCGAAAGTTCTGCCCCTGGTCCCCAGCCCAGAGGGGGTGGAGGTGGTGCCGGGAGACAGATGGGAGGAACACCTGGTGCATTTGCATTGCAGAGGCAGAGGGCACAGCAGGAAGCGAGCATCGCTTGTCTGCTGTGGGGTAAGGACATCCCCAGACCCGAGACAAAGATTCTCGGGACAGCTTCTGTCTTCCCATTGCCGGCATGCCTCGGTGATTTTGGGGAAAGGAAGCGTTTGGTCACCCCTTCTGCCATTGTACTGGCAGCAGGGTGCGGGTCTGTGCCAATGCAGAGCCTGCCTCGGGGGCTGGGCCTGGGCTGTCTGGCTTGGTTGCTTGGGCCAGGGCCACCTCCCAGCCTCCTGTTGGGTTTGGGGGCTTTGCTTCCCCCTTCTGGTCCTAGGCCACCTTTCAGTGGGCCAGGTCTGGGGTTCCTGATCCTTCCACATGGGCCAGGGCCCCCAGGGGCCTCTCTCTGGCTCCTCTGCTGCTGCTGCTCTTTCCGACAAGACAAAAAAAAAAAAAAAAATTGAATTGAATAAAAAAGGGTGAAAGAACTGGCAGCAGCTCAGAGGCATTGAGGAGCCAGGGATTGGCTTCAGCCCAAGTTGTTCAATAAAGGGCTGTGGCAAGACATTTCAGAAATTTTCTCAAAATTGTTTGAAGACTGTCAATGGACTTTTGATAACTATTGATGGACTTTTTCTGTAGCAAGCCTGTTTCAGGACCAAAAGAAACTTTCAGATATGGCAAAGAGGAACATCTTCAAGCCATGGACTTTTCCTGAAACTCAGCTGCTTGGACTTGAATTTTCTTTGCATTGTTTTTTCATTTTCTTATATTATAAAATTGTTTTAGTGATATGATAGAATTTATGTTCTACGGATGAAGAAATTCCAAGTGCATTCCACAGGAGCACTTGAGTGGAGTTTGATTGGCAACAGATAACCTGTCAAGTGCTTGTCTTTTTCTTCGGCATGAGTACAGCAGAGAAAATTACAAACACTTTTCCTTTTAATTTAACTAAAAAAAAAAGGTGACGTCGCAGACATCTTTCATGAAAAATCCTTTCTTAGGATTTTTCCTTGTGAGAAGCTGCAGTTTCAGCAACCAAAGTAAACAGTGGTTATCTGCTGCTGTGGAATGCAACAGGTAGACCCATGATTGGTCTCCTGTGGGTATTTGGATTTCTTGACCACTCATGGCAGAGCTGGCTCTTGATCTTTGTTATTCATTCTTTTCTATTCTTAGCTTAGCTAGCTTCTCAAGAAACCTTTCCTTTCTATTGCTTTTTAGTATAGTCTTAATGTAACATATATCATAAAATAATAAATCAAGCCTTCTGATCATGGAGTCAACATTCTCGTCTCTTCTTCATCCTGAAAACCCTTGTGACCACAGTCACAGGGAGTGCTCCCTGTGTCCAGCTGTCCCTGCAGGATGGCCCCAGGGCAGAGCCCAGCCGGGCTCGCACTGCAGCCCCTGGAGCTTGGGGCAGACAGGGCTCCCAGAGCTGAGGTTCCTGGGGAGCACCCGGAGCTGTGCCTTGCACTCTGTTGCCGTGTGTCACAGTGCACGCTGGCTCATGCTGTGTGAATGGACCAGCCCTGGTTTGACTGCCAGGGGCCTCGCCCAGTCACATCTCTCCCAGGGCTGGAGCATTTCACTGGCCAGAATCTGACAAGGCATAGAGATCAGAGCAATGAAATTATCCAGACAGGGTTTGTCAAAGGCCCTTTAGAAGGAAGGGCTTGAGAATAAACGCTCCCTGTTTGCCACATGAACATCGAGGTGAGTGCTCTCTCTGTCTCCAAGCCACTCCCCCTCCAGCCAACGTTACAGCCACCCACTCCCTCACACATCCCCCTCGTGCCTTCCCACTGCCGTGTCCTGTCAGGGCTTCCCAGCCCCTCATCCCTTCATGGCCCCATCCCCTCAGGCCCTGCCCCAGCCCGGCCAAGCTGCCCGGCAGCAGCGCCGCAGCCCCACAGCAGCTCCAGAGGAGCCCCATCCAGAGGCACCCGGGAGCCCTCAGCAAGGCAGCCAGCAGCAGACGGGAAGGAGGACACAGAGGGCGCTTCCTGCCTGGCACAGGGCTTGTGGCCATCTCCAGGCACCGCTCTGGCAGGGATCCCCGCAGCTCCAGGCCCTGCCCAGCCGCTCTGTCACCAGCACAAAGGCTTCAGCAGAACCATCAAAGGCCAAGGGGCTTCTGGCCATTTTCCCTGCAACACTGCACGCCTGGACAGCTGGCTGAGCCCAGGCACCCTTCTCCCCCTCTTCCCCTAAGCCCTGCAGAGCCTAGGGAGCAAAAGAAAGCTCCTGGGAGTCTGTGTATTGTAACAAACTCTATATTGATATACTAAAGAAAAACCAAAAAGAAGAAAAGAACAATCTGAAAAAAATAGAAAATTCCCCCTGGCTCAGGTGGCCCCAGCAGACAGAGCCTCTGGCATCAGCTCTCTGCAGAGCTGCAGCAGCGCAGCCAGCCGAGCGCCGAGAGACGAGGCCGAGTCCTCCATGCCCTGCGGAGCTGATCTTGCAGCCTCTGGAAGATGGAATATTGCTCACTCTGCAGTGCCTGGAGGACATCCAATGGTGGAAGTGCCACGTCTGACATGGCACTGCTGGTGTCCTCTGTCAGGTGTTGAAGGTCTGAAAGAGAGAGAGATAGAGCCATGGTCAGATGCCGCATCTGCGGGGAGCCGAGGAGAGCGCCCTGGCAGGGCCATCACAGCCGGCTCTAGCCATGGGCAGGAGGGAGCAGGGAGCAAGGGGAGCAGCCTGAAGCTGCTGGCCACAAATGCCCCGGGTGGCCCTGAAATCTCGGTGTGCTCTGCCCACGCCACCCCTGGTGCGCACAGGGAGCAGAGCCCTCGGCAGCCGGGGCAGGGCTTGCAGCTCCCCCGGCAGCCCCCGCTGGCCTCACTCACCACTGCAGATGAGCCGGAGCTCTTCCTTCCTCCCCCTCAGGTGCCGCCCGGCCATGCCTGTGAACACAGAGCCTGTCAGGGCGCCAGCGGCAGAGCTCCCTGCCAGCGGCGCTGCCGGCGCTGTGGCCACACGGGCTGCTGGCCCGGCAGGGCTCAGCCCGGGCCCTTGCCGCACGCTGCCACCCCAGGGCACGGCTGCCAGAGGGTGGCAGCAGCAATGCCCAGGTCAGGCAGGGCTCCGCAGCGCCGGGCCCGGCTGGCGCTGCCGGGGCAGCAGGCGGGGCTGGGGCCGAGCTGCGGCGGGCCGGGCCGGGGAGGGAGCCCGGGCTCGTGGCTCACCCATGAACCTGATGGCCGCCTCTCGCAGGGACTCCTGTGGGCTCTGCAGGTAGCGCAGGGCCCGGCGCAGGTGCTCAGCCGCTCTGCTCGTGTCCTCTGCCAGCTGGAGAGAGCGGCAGGAGGGAAGGCTAGGCGCGGGCTCAGCCCCTGGGCCGGGCACTGCCTGCACCGCCCTTAGGGGGCTTCTCTGGGCTGAGGCTGGGGCTTGCAGGCTGTCCTTACCAGGCACTCGCTGAACTTCCACAGATTCTGGCTCTTCACCAGTCTTTCAAGATCCCTCCTCTTCAGGAACTTGGCCACACAAAGCAGCGTTTTCCCAGAAGCCTGGAGAGCAGCAGAGCCACGCAGATGGCCCCACAGCCCAGGGCGCAGGAGCTGCGTCCCTGTGCCATGGCCTGCAGGAGGCTGCAGCCCGGCAGGCGCCAGGCCAGGAGGCAGCCGAGCCCCCTGCCAGGGGGACAGCAGCAGCCCACGAGTCCTCACCTGTGCCACAAGCTGATTGTCATCATGGCAGTGGAAGAAGAGGGGCAGCAGGCTCTGGCGCAGGGGTGTCTTCAGGGCCTTTTTTTCCCTTTCCTGTGGAAGAGTCACCAACGTTTGGAAGAGCAGGATGGAGATCAGCTGAACCTGCCAATTGTTCTGGATGGAAGCAAGAAGACAAGAGCTCAGCATTGCGGCTGCACGGGGCTCAGCTTGGCGCAGGCCTGCAAATGCACAGGACACAGTGTGCGGGCAGCAGCCAGTGGCCGTGGCTGGGGGCAGTGAGCCTTACATGGTCAAAGAGTGGCAGGAGCGCCTCAAGCAGCTGCAGTGTGATGGGGCCGGGCATCAGCGTGTTGTTGTCCAAGATGATAAAGCTGAGTAGCATGACTGTCATGAAAACTATCTCTCCATCTGCATCCCACAGGAACTGCACAAGACTTTCAGTCAGGCTCCACATTTTTTTGGTCTGTACGGAAGACAAGTTTGTGAAATGCCATCCTGCTGCCGCAGGGCCCAGAGGCCAAAGGCCTGTCGCCAAGCACTGGAGCAGCTGAACTGGGAGGCAGGAGAGCTGGGAGCAGCTGCCCCAGCGCCCAAAGCCCTGCCAAGCCCAAGCGACTGCATTGCCCAGCTCAGCCTCAGCCGCTGCCCCCTTCTCACCATGAAGGGCTCCTCAATGAGCTCAAGAAGGGCCCTGAGCGCCAGGCGACGCCTCTCTCTGCACTGGCTCTGCAGCTGCCTTGACAAGATTTGCAGGACTCTTTTAGCACCACGTTCACTCAAGTCCAGGCACTGGAGGACCTGAAAGGCACAGGGCAGTGACAGGGGAGCCGGCCGGCGGGAGCCCGGAGCCGCACAGGGCTGGGCCCAGGCAGCAGCACAGGGCGCGGGCACCGTCCCAGGCAGCTGCGGCTCCCAGAGGGCAGAGAGCTGGGAGGCAGCTCAGCCAGGCAGCGCTGGCCATCAGGCTCACCTCCACAAGGAAGGCCAGGGCGGGCAGCTGCCAGCGTGGCTCCTGTGTGCTGAGCAGCCGCAGCAGGTAGCAAGCGATCCGGGAGCACAAGGGGATGGAGACACAGCACATCTCCCTGGCAGGAGAAAAAGGAGCCAAGGCTGTGGGCCAGGGGGACAAACCTCTGCCAGGACTGACTCCCAGAGCTCTGCTCTTTCCCCAGCATCCTGCAAGAGGCCCTGGGCTATTTGGGAGGCAGCTCTTCTGGGCACCCTCCTCTGCCAGCCTTTTCCAGTCTGCTTGGCCATCCCTCGGTGACAAGGCCCTCTGGCCCACGACTCGGGGACTCTGTGGAGCTCCCTGGGCACACATTTCAGAGGCTGTGGGGAGAAGGGGCTCTCACCTGGCCAGCAGAGCCACGGCATAGTGGTGGGTGTCAGCACATAGCAGCGTGTCCCAGCCACAATGGCTTTCCATTGCCACCACCACATCCTCGTGCTGCATTCGGCAGAGCAGGCACTTCAGGGTCTGCACTGCAAACCTGCGTGCACAGCAAAGGCCAGGTCATGCTGGGAGCACTGGCTCCTGGCCCGGGACATGGCAGGGACAGGAGAAGTGGGATGGAGCACCTGTTTGGGCTGGTGGCAAGGCCGTATTCCTCCTGGCATATCCCCTTCCAGAAGGCATGGACCTCCTCTGGCATATCCAGAGTGCTGAAGAACACTTGGGAGAGCAGATGCACAAAGAGGCGGGGGAAATGCACCGTCACCATATGTGGGACACAGGGCACCTGGAGGATCTTCCACATCACCACGGTTGCCTGCAAAGGACAAAGCCCCCAGAGACAGCGCTCAGTGCCCAGGTGTCCGTGTGGCAGGGCCCGAGCTTGGCAGGGAGAGGCCCGGAGAGAGGCAGGGGGAGCACGGGGCCTGCTGGGCCTGGAGCTGCCCCTGGGCCAGGTTTCAGGCCTCTGCCTGAGGCAGGGAGATCCAGTGGGGGAAGGGGGATGGAGAGGCGGCCTTGGGGCCAGCAAAGGCCAGTTAGAGAAACTCACAGCCAGGACAAAGACACCTGTTTTGTCCCCATCGGCGGTGCACGTGCTGTGCTTGGGCCAGCTCCCCAGCACGTGCAGGAGTATCAGCAGCGCCGGCTCTGCAGTCCTGGGCGAGCACATGATGCTCTTCCACATGGTGAAAGCAGCTCTGTGGGGTTAAAGCTCTGTCTCAGGGGGGTCTCAGACACAGCGGTGGGGCCTGGGCAGCAGTGGGGAGCTGAGCTGGCTGCCAGCTCTGCCTCTGCCCAATGCCACTGGCCAGCAGCAGCCAGGCAGCCCAGCCCTGTGGGGACAGGCCCCTGAGGGGCAGCGAGGGAGCATGGCAGCAGGCTGGGGGGCTGACGTGCCAGGGCTGGCAAAGGGAGCAGCCAGAGGGCCCTGGAACTCTCTGTTGGTCAGGCCAGGCTACAACCTGTACAACCTGGGCCAGGCTGTACAGGTTGATGGGCTGGGGAGCCCTGAGCCCCTCTGGGCACGTGGGCCCCATACCTGTCACAGGACGGGGCCACACGCAGGAGCGTCACGACTACGTCAGCAGGCTGTGCTTCTGTCAGATCCAGCAGGCTCCTGTTCAGCCTGTGCTCAGCAAACTGATTGGCCAGGAGCCACTGGTGGATGTATCTGACTATGGCAGGCACCTGGAGAAGGCATGGGGAGACTTGGAAAGCTGCCAGAAGGAGGAATGTCCCCAGCTTCTCCAGACAAGTGCTTCCCTTGCCACCACGCTGCCATGGCCTCCAAGAGTTCCAGTGAGCAGCAGGCATGGCTTGGGCGAGCAAGCAATTCCTGGCAGGATCAAGCCTGGCCACAGGCTGCTTACTTGCTTTGGGTTGGAAAAGCCTTCCTCTACGAGCATATCCAGCAGAGCAGCACTGGTCTTGGTTTTGAAGATGTGCGAATAGGCTCTGAGCCCAGTGCCCATGGTGCTGGTCTCTTCCGCCCGAATTTTCTTGATGAATTTGCAAACCAGCTGTAGGAGAAGGGCAAGAAGCCAGGCATGTTGCAGGCAATGCTCCAAGCGCGGTTCCAGCAGGCCCAGCCCAGGTGGGGATGGCTGCAGGTACCTGCGCTGTTCTGCGGAAGAGGCCACGGGCGGGCTCCTGCTCTTGTGTGCGCTCCAGGGCTGCACCTGGCAAAGAGCGAGCGCAGCCAGAGCTGAGGGGCTGCGGGAGAGGCCGGAGAACACGGCCCAGCCCTGCGCTGCCCAGGCAGGGAGAGCCCCGGGATGCCCCAGGGGATGGAGTACAGCCCCTGTGGGGCCCCGGCCCCTTTTCTGTCCTGTCCATGGGCATGGCCCAGGGGATGGGATGGGATGGGATGGGATGGGATGGGATGGGATGGGATGGGATGGGATGGGATGCAAAGGCGCCAAGCTGGCTGCAGGCACCAAGCCTGTGGCCCAGCTCTGCCACTCACCCTCCTGCAGCAGCTCAATTGGCAGCACCTCTTTGGTCTCCTGTTCTGGGGCAGCTGCAGGGCCTTCTTCCTCCTCTTTCCCCCAGGCCACCTTGGGCGCTCTCGGGGGTCTCTGCTCCATGTTAGTGCCTGGATTTGTGGCTACTTGCAGGAGAGATGCCTCAGAAAAGCTCTGAGTCAGCAAGTCCTGCAGTTGTGCCTGGAAGGCACCTTCAAGACAGAAGCCTCAGCAAGGCTACAGGACAGCAAGTCCTGCACTCTGGTCTCCAGGGCTCCTGCCACAAGGACAGGAGACTCCTGACAACGATTGTGGTCGGGCCTCGAGGGCGCTGGTGGCAGGGATGGGAGATGCCTCTGGGGCACCAAGTCCCACGCCCTGCCCTCGAGAGCACCTGCAGAAGAGAAGTCTCGGCAAGGCCACGCGTCACCAAGTCCTGTGGCCTGGCCTCGAGCTCAGCTGCAGGAATAAGGCCTCGCAAAGGCTGCGGGTAAGACAGGAACGAGCGTGCTGTGTGAGGGCTCCTCACGGCACCGCTCTGTCCTGTTCTGCCCCGTTGTGTGCTCCCAGCAGCCAGGCAAGCTTCTATTTCCTACGTGTCACAAAGGGGCCTTGGTCACCGGGTTCCGTTCCATGGCACGGTGACCGTGCTGCAGCGTGCCAGCCAGGGCCCTTGCACACACTGCCGCCTGCCCTGGGGCCGCCCCCAGCCCAGCCAAAGTGGTCCAGGCTGAAAGGAATGCCTGGCCCCAGGTGTCTAAGGCAACCCCACAGGATCTTTAGGAAGGGCTCAGAGCATCAGCAAACTGCCCGGCTCTGCGGGCTCATTCCTATCCCCATATCTTTCACTGAGAGCATTTGAATTTCTAAATTAGAATCATTTGAAGGGAGAGGATTTCCATTTTCCATTTCAGAGAAGCCTTCTGCCTTCATTAGCAGACGCCTCTCTCTTCAAAGCAAGACAATTGTTTATCATCTTGCAGATCCGCACTTGCTGGGGAGCCCTGTTTTACACCAGGCACCTGGAGAACCATTCCCAGCAACTGGGAAATCCTAGCTGGTCCATCCACCCATAGATGAGGTCTCCAAATAATAAAGCCTCTTATTTGGCCTTATCATAAAGCAGAGCAATAGGGCTCAGGAGCTCAGTCCCTGGGTAGGGACCGGGTGCCCAAAGCTGGCTCGCTCATGCCAACGCCTCGGGGCTGCCATCTAGCAAGCATGGTGATTATCAGCTCTATAGCGATTGCAAGCTCTCAGGATTTCAGCTCTGCTTGCTTGGTAGCGGTGCCCTGGGCTGGAGGCTGCAGCAGACGGAGAGAGAGGAGAAGGAGAAGGCGCAGGCTGTTCCACGAAAGATGGCTTTATTTGGGGAGGTCCGTGAAGGGTCTCTGCTCTTCTTCTTTCTCCCCTAATGGGGTACAGCATGCTTCTTTTATAGGGTTGGAAAGGATCCAAGCTTGACCAATGGGTAAGGGGTTAACATGACATTGCCTTATAGGGTTACAGAGGTAGGTTAAGGGGTGGAGGACAGGAAAACAGGAATTTTCTTTTGCTGTTTCAGCATTCCTATTGTTCATATCCTCCGTGGTACTTTTCCTAAATCTATGGGGTTTACTACAACTCCACTTTCTGTTTTTACAAAAAAGGCGTTTGTTATAGTTCTTTTGAAACAGTGAACAAGGCACGAGAACATAGCTAACACAATAACAACTACAAGGAGAATCAACAGCATTCCCTTAACAAGGATGCAGCCCATCCTGTTAATCCCCATTGCCCGAAAAGTTCATTGACCCAATCTGGGATTCTTTCTACTTTCAAGTCCTTCACGAAATCTTTCAGTTTCTGGATGTTCGCATGGCTGGATTCCGAGCGTGAAGAGAGGTTGAAGCAGCACATCCCTTCAAAGTCTTCACAGCCGTGTCCATGGGCAAGCAGCAGGAAGTCAATTGCTGCTCGATTTTGGAGCGAAGCCTGTCTTGTGGTTTCTTCTTCCTTTAAGAGATCACTCAAGGCTGCAGATGTAGCGTTAGCTTGTTTACTGAGCCAGCACCCAAGGTGATTGATTTCACCGAGGGCTTTAGCTGCAGCTACCCAGGGTAAGAACAGGGAGACAGCAATCTTTTTTGGTTTGTTCCAATCATATAATTTAGGATCACAATTTTCATCAAATTCAGTGTAGGACCTTTTTTGTCATTTTGATTCGCTTTCTTTTTTCCAATTATGTAACAGGGTGATGTTTGGTGTAAGGGTAGAAAGTTTTCCAAGGGTACAGGGACCTCCCTGGAGTCGGGAGGGGATCCCAGCCCATACTCTGTCACCACAGATGAGAAACATTCCCTTGGGTAATACTTTGGGATGGAGAGAGGACACAGAAATCACGCGAGCCGTGTAATTGCACCAATCATGAGAGTTACAGGCTTTGTTAATTGGTGATACCTCTTTTCGATATGTGTTTTTGTTCTGGTCAATTTCTGGCCAATTGTTTTTTGGACGTCTAAAGTAAACTTCGACGCAGTATGTGGCCTTGGAGGACCCCAACAGATCTAATTCTTGGGGTTCCTCTCGAGCATCTGGCAGAATTTTTGTCCACTCATCCCAAGTATCAACCACATTGGGTCTCTTACCTGTGGTGCGGAGAAGCTCTGAGTTATAGACAGGCCAGTCATCTGCTACAAAGGGAATTCCTACTAGACATGTGGAAAGTGGATTATCAATGCTTCCCGTGGACAAGCACATGTTGTCCTGTTTTAATGTTTTTGCTAAGGTTACCCAAACATTATGGCTGGGCTGTGGGCTAATCCAGCCGAAGGCACGCGGTACGGTGAAGAACATCCAAGCAGCAATGAGGACAGCAGCAACGGAGATATTTTTCATCTTTGGGCAGGAATAGGGCTTCTGATAGGGAATATAAGCAGAATTTGTTATCTTTATGATGAGAGGGTTTTCTGCCTTGTTCTTTTCTTGTTCCCCTCCTCCCCCCCTTTTTCTTTTAATTTCTAAGCTACACTATGGGAGGAGGAGTGGGTAGAGGGTTAAGGGGTTTTAAAAGGTTAGGGAGAGGGAATAACAGCGTTTTTTTTTTCTTTTTTCTTTTTTCTTTCTTTAAATACAAAAAAAAAAAACAGTGTAACAACCTATAGTTCAGAGAACACTTTTGTGTTAAGGCTATCTATGGTCTGATGCAGCAGACTGTTGTTTAGCTTTTCAGTTTTGTCTGCTGTCTTGTAATGGGGCGGTCTGTTCTTGTGTTTGTGGGTATTCGGCGACGTCTTCGTCTCCAGGCAGAGCTGGTTTGGTTTTGAGGTGGTCTTGTGTTTGCCTCAGGAGTGTTCTTGTCCCCGTTTGCAGGAGTAGTGTTCACAGTGCCTAAGTATGGCTTTATGTTTTTTCCTGGGTACCACATCGGACCGGATGGTAGTAGCACGCACGCATATCCTCTACCCCAGGTAATCAACTGGTGAGGCCCAGAAATTTGGTGTGTTTCAGGGTCCTTCACGAGCACAGGTGGTTTCTCAGTGAGCTTTGCTTGGGTGGTATTTGCAAAGTGGCGAAGTATTGGTGGGTCAGGCTCTGATGCTGTACAGTTCAGGAAGTTGATGACGTAGAGAGCCTTGCAAAGTCTTTCCACTGGAGATGTGATTCTCGTGTCTCTGTTCTGTTGATCGAGGACTCTTTTGAGGGTTTGATGTGTCCTTTCCATGATGGATTGTCCTGTGGGGTTTACAGGTATGCCGGTCTTGTGTGCTATCCCCCATTCATTGAAAAACTCCTTTAACTTGCAGGAAGTGTAGGCTGGTCCATTATCTGTTTTAATCTCTTTTGGTACACCCAGGGTGGCAAAAGCGAGGAGAAAGTGTTTTATTGTGTGCATGGTATTTTCTCCTGCATGTGATGATGCAAATACTGCTCCTGAAAATGTATCGACCGATGCACGTATTTTGATCTTCCAAAAGGTGCAAAGTGAGTTACATCTGTCTGCCACAGCTGGCAGCTATTCAGACCTCGGGGATTGACTCCCGTCCCCATGGATGGTATCTGATAGTTCTGACAGTTCGGACATGTAGCAACAATAGCCGTTGCCTGATCCTTTGAGAGCTTAAACATTCTCATAAGGGCAGGTATATTTTGATAAAAAAATGCGTGTGACAACTCTGCCTGGGCAAAGATGTTTGGAACATTAGCAGTTTCTGCTGCCATTGCTAATGCATCTGCTTTCCTGTTGCCTTCTGCAACAAAACCTGGGAGGTCTGTATGTGACCTCACATGCATTATATTGTAAGGTTGCTTTCTGTGGGAGATTAGGTATATTAATTTAGAGAGCAATTGGTACAACTTTGGATTAGAGACCTCTTTGAGAAGAGCATGTTCTGCTCTCATCGCTATCCCAGCAACATAAGCTGAATCTGTAACCAGATTGAAAGGCTCGTTTTTAAACTTTTCAAAGGCTCAGACAACAGCTGCTAATTCTGCATTCCGTGGAGATCCCTCCACTATTTGTATGTCAGAGTGCCAATCTTGTGTTTGGGGGTCTCTCCATGTAACCACCGACTTGTGGGAAGACCCTGAGCCATCTGTAAAGAGGGTTAGAGCCTTGAGAGGTTTTCTACTTTGGATTTGTTTTGGAATCAAATGGAAGGTTACATCAGGGTTAAAAAGTTTGTGTTTTGGGATCTTAACTGAAATTTGGCCCGTGTAGCTATCCAGGGCAAACTGGAGGCTTTCATTGGTCTGGATCAAATCCTCAAAGTCTGTAAGAGTTATTGGTAAGTATATGCATTCGAACTCACAACCTGAAAGAGAGCGAAGGCGAGTCCTTGCCTTTTTTATTAAATGTGCTATGACCTCCTGGTAGGTGGTGAGTGTCTTTGTGGGCTGGCTATTTGTAAAGACCCATTCCAGTATCAACAAAGGGTCTCGAAGCTGGGACTCCCATTGGAAAATCAGTCCATGGAATCGAGGTGCTTTTCCCAGGATGATGAACTGGAAAGGCAGGCTGGGCTTGAAGCGATGGGCTTTGCGTGAAGACAGGGCTTCCTGGACTTTGGTGATGGCACTTCTGGCTTCTTCTGTGAGAGTGCAGGGAGAGTCCAGGTCCTTAGGTCCACAAAGAAGGTTGAACAAGGGAGCAAGGTCCTCTGTTGTAATTCCTAGCAGTGGACGTACCCAGTTGATGGATCCGCAAAGGCTGTGTAAGTCCCTGAGGGCTTTTGGGTCGTCATTTATGGTGATCTGCTGAGGTACGATGGTCCTTTCCCGGATCTGGACTCCAAGGTAAGTCCATGGCTTGGTGTACTGGATTTTGTCCTCACGAATCTCCATTCCTGCCTTTTCTATGGTTTCAATAGTCTTTTTAACTGTTTTGTCCAAGCAAGTTTTGTCTGAAGCACACACCAGGATGTCATCCATATAGTGATGGATGATGGCATCGGGGAATGATTTCCGAATGGGAGACAGGATGTGAGCCAAGTACCACTGGCAAATAGTGGGCGAGATTTTCAGGCCTTGAGGAAGATAACGCCAATGATATCTTTTGAGCGGGGCCTCCTTGTTAAGAGAGGGAATGGAAAAGGCAAACCGTGGAGCATCCTCAGGGTGCAGAGGAATGCTGAAGAAACAGTCCTTAATGTGTATGATAGCGAGTGTCCAGTCTCTAGGCAGCATCGATGGGGAGGGCAGGCCAGGCTGGAGGAGGCCCATGTCCTTGATGACCTCGTTGATTCTGCGAAGGTCGTGGAGAAGCCTCCACCTGTTTGTCCCAGGCTTTGGTAGAACAAAGACTGGAGAGTTCATAGGGCTGTTGGACTCCACTATGTGGCCTTTTGCGAGCTGTTCTTCCACGAGGGTGTTTAGGGCGCGCAGTTTGGCTTTATTGAGGGGCCACTGTTCAATCCAGAGTGGCTTGTGACTTTTCCAGGTGAGACGAGGGGTTTCTGGCAGCGCACTTAGCTCAGTGCCCCGATTAGAAATCCTGAGTGGGAATACGTAGGGAAGCTCCCCACTGGGATAGAACGTCTCTGCCCCAAAGGGTGATGGGGGCCCTTACCACGAATGGACAAATGGTTGCCAGCTTGCCTTCAGGCCCTTCCACGAGGATGTTGTTCTTGCTTCTTATGGACACTGTAGCTCCGCCAATCCCTGAAACCATGCCTGCAACAGGTTGTAGATCCCAGTGTGCTGGCCATTCTGAGCGGGCGATGATGGTCACATCAGCACCGGTGTCCAGCATCCCTGGCAGGTGGGTCTTCTCACCTTTGCAGGTGAGGCCGCACTCGATGGTAGGCTTGGATGGTCCCATGACTTGTGCCCACATAGCTGTAGGGTTGAGAGGAATCTGTTCCCTGTGATCCTTTGGGAGTAAAAAGACTTGTGCTATTGGAGTTCCCTTTGAAAGAAAAAATGGTGAGTCTATGCAGTATACCTGGACGAGAATCTCTTGTCCTGGCTGCACTGTCAGCACTTCTGGAACAACGAAGATCTCCTTTGGGCTATTAAGAGAGTCACCTATAATTAAAATGTGCAAAGGACCACCTTTTGGCCCATATTTGCCTGTGGGAACACGGTGAACATTCTCATTATTAAAGTCAATGGACAAAGCAGTTACCAGTTGACGGCGGGTTCCCATCTGGGTTGCCCCGTGGGTTGGATCCTCTTCTTGTGGTCCGGAACGTCCTGGGTTGGTGTGGGGTTGGGTCTGGGTGGCCTTTGATTTGTTGTCAGCGCCCGGGGCTCGACCGGGCTGCGCAAGAAGTTTCCCGAATGCTGCTGGTAGCGCTGCTGATTCTGGGGTCTTTGGTAATTGTTACGGTGGTATCGGGGGTGTGATCTCTCTGGGCAGTCCTTTATATAATGTCCAAGATCCCCACAGTGATAGCATTTAGCTTGGTCTTTAGAAGCTATTACTGCATATGCCCCAGAAACTCCTTCAGCAATACCCTTAGCAACTGCTCGGGCCACTGTATTTTCAGTGGATATGTGACGTGTACAGCATTCCAGCATTTGCTCTATGGTGGGGTCTGTGTCCATGGGTAGAGACCTCAAAATGGCTTTGCATTTTTCATTTGAGTTACACAAGGCAAGTTTACATAAGAGTTCCTTCTTTGCCTCTGTGCTCTCTATCTGTTTCTTCAGAGCATCTCTAAGTCTGTCCACAAATTTGATAAAACTTTCATCTGTCCCTTGTTTAATAGTAGAAAAATGCATTGTTGGCATTGACTCATCATGCACGAGAAGTAAAGAGGTTTTTGCTGCGAGAGCAATGTCCTGCAGTGCCTCTTTATTCAAGGTTTCCAATTGGTCTGCTGGTTTCTGTAAGTCACCTTCACCAGCTAGTTGGGCTACCGTAAAATTCGTCTTATTAGCATCCGCAGAATATGAATCTGATAACGTTTTTAAATGTCTTTTCCAATGCCTGTCCCATAACAAATATTCTGCTGGGGACAGGAGGCAGGGTGAAATATTTTTTACATCGTGGGGAAGTAAGACATGTGCTGAGAACATGGCTTCTAAGAAATTTCTAAAAATATGTGAGCTTCGCCCATGTTCTTTGGCTGTATTTCTTAATTGCACTAGTTCCTTGTTCGAGTTAGCTTTCCACGTCTTTATAGCGGACTCGCCACCATTCTGTCCTTGCTTATATTCTACTGGGAAAGCATTAATTTTCTGTGCCAGCTCCCAGTCTCCAGCCTTTGTCGCTTCTACTTTAATAAGAGCCCATGGATCCGTGTGGATCGTATCAGAATCAGATTCACTGCAAGAGCTCTGGTCCTCTGAGGAGGACTGAGGGGGGGTTGCTATCCGTGACTTATGCTTTTTTCGTTTAGAAGCGTTTTTCAAAGGTTTCAATGGCTGGGGGGGAGACATGTCATGACCTGGGTAGGGGGAGGTGCCAATGGAGCTGGGATGGCAGCACAGCACGCACAGGACAGGGTGGGGGGGGGTAGCACCGTGGGAGGTGTCTGGGATTCCATTGGGGTGGCATTGAGGGTTGGTGGGGGGTTGGGGGCATGCGTGGTGGGGGCAGGGGGGCTGGGCGGGGTGGGGGTGCGGGCATGGGGGGAGTGGGGGTGAGCCGGCAGTGGTACCAGTCTGGGGTGCCGCAGTTACGGGGTGGTGTGGTGGGACTGTGCTTGTGTGAGGTGTCCCTGCTGTGGCAGGCAGGGAGCAGGGGGAGTGGGCGGGGATGGACCCGGGCTCGGGAGCGGCGGGGGTGAGGCTCGGGGAGCCCTCGGGAGGGGCCAGGCCGGTCAGAGCCGGGGCAGGGGGAGCGGGGGCGGGGGGTGCCGCGGCGGGAGGGATGGTGGGGGACACCAGCGCGGGGGTGGGGGGGCCGCAGCGGAGGGGGGCAGAGCCGACGCAGGGGTGCAGGGGGCGGCAGAGGCAGGAAAAGGGACCCCCGGGACCGGAGGCAAGGAGGAAGCCGAGCTGGGGGTAGGGGGGATGTGTGGAATTACAGATAAGAGAGGATCCGCAGAGTTGGGCAGCGCAGGTCCCGCAGGGGTGGAGAATGTGGGAGGGGGAACTGTGGTGGGCAGCGTAACCTCTGCTTTAGGAGTAACGGAGGCGAGGGGGACTTTAGGAACGAAGGGGTGGTGTAAGATATGCAAGTGACATTCCTCTGAGTCCTTATCAATCTTGTTAGTATTTGAAGAGGAAGTGTCTGTTACCGACTACAAAATCTTTTCTCTGTTAAATCTTTCAACGGTTTTAGTTATTATATGGAATAAAGGCAAATAGTTAGTTACAGAGAAATCCTGGTTTGTTTGGGAGATATATATTGTGTTCCCAATCATATCCCAAAACGAATTTTCAATGACTGCTTTCTTATCAGTATCAGGGTATTGCGAAATAATCCAAGTTACAAATTTTTTAAGGTTAGTTTTTGAGAGCTTGCCTTTAGAAAAGGAGAAGTTGTTAGCAGATAAGATTTCTAAAATAGTCAAATATATCTCTCTCTCGGTTTTACTTAGTTTTAATGTACTAAAAATTGTACCCATGTTAATGGTTAGCCCTTCCAGCAGAAAAAACATGAAAAAAAAAGGAAAAAAAAACGAAAAAAAAGTTTTGGAGCCCCGAAGTTATGCACGCAATATTAGCTAATACGTACAGTCCCTGGGGTCCAAGATCTGTGGAAGGGGTCTGCTGCGTCAGTTCTTCTCAGAACATTCTGTCGTTCAGATGTAAGTTTTGAGTGTCGAACTGACCCTCCTGGGGAAAGGATTTTCTAAAATGAAAAGTCCCTTCACAGAAGGAGCGGCTTCCCAAACAGGCAATCACAGAAAACCCCGGGGGGGTTTCGTTGCTCAACCGACGGATATCGCCTCTGGGGGGTCCGAAGTAGTTGGGCCGCCACTTTAATAAAGCCTCTTAATGGCATTATCATAAAGCAGAGCAATAGGGCTCAGGAGCTCAGTCCCTGGGTAGGGACCGGGTGCCCAAAGCTGGCTCGCTCATGCCAACGCCGCGGGGCTGCCATCTAGCAAGCATGGTGATTATCAGCTCTACAGTGATTGCAAGCTCTCAGGATTTCAGCTCTGCTTGCTAGGTAGTGGTGCCCCGGGCTTGAGGCTGCAGCAGATGGAGAGAGAGGAGAAGGAGAAGGCGCAGGCTGTTCCATGGAGATGGCTTTGTTTGGGGAGGTCCGTGAAGGGTCTCTGCTCTTCTTCTTTCTCCCCTAATGGGGTACAGTATGCTTCTTTTATAGGGTTGGAAAGGATCCAAGCTTGACCAATGGGTAAGGGGTTAACATGACATTGCCTTATAGGGTTACAGAGATTGGTTTGGGGTGGAGGACAGGAAAACAGGAATTTTCTTTTGCTGTTTCAGCATTCCTATTGTTCATATCCTCCATGGTGCTTTTCCTAAATCTATGGGGTTTACTACAGGGGAGCAGCTACAAATCCCAGCCCCGCAGCTACAATCCATCACCGGGCTGCCCAGGGCTCTGCTCCCTGTGCGCACCAGGGGCAGTGGGGGCACAGCCTGGAGACCTTTCGGGGACACGTGGCGGATCCATGGCCAGCACCTTCCGCCCGAAGCCATTGTCTCCCGCTCCCTCCTGGCCATGGTGAGAGCCGGCTGGCATGGCCCTGGCAGGAGGCTTTCCTTGGATTCCCTCCATTTGGCTTCTGACCGTGGCTCTGTTCCTCTCTCTTCCAGCTCTTCAAGCCCTCAGGGAAGACGAGAGCCCATCCTGCATGAACACATGGATTCAGATGAAATTCCAAAGAAGATCTGCAGAACTTTGTTTGTCTCCTGGACCAGATGTACCTGTCCCGGCCTCCTTCGATGATTTCCAGTTGGGACCGCCTGCAGCTCCAGGCACGGCT
>NW_027269299.1:2925000-2927500 GCF_023055355.1 Agelaius tricolor | reverse complement strand
TTATTTGGCTCACTGATTCCAGGCAACCAAAGCAGTCCTGCGCTGTCTGATTGAGCAGTGGTCGCACCTTTTGGCCTTCTAATAACTGTTCAAATGCTCTGGGGAAGTTGTTAATTGTCCCCTCTGATAAACGTTCTTTGATCCTTTTCTGATAACGAGCCTGCAGTCACCCTGCCCTCTGCTGGCCAAAGGTTTCCCAGGGACCATTATCCCTATCAAGGTGTGTCCAGATGTCTCTATTGTTCCCTTCCCAGCAGCTGGTCCTCCCGGCTGGTGGTTCCCCCCAAGTCCATTGTTCACAGTTCCTGCCTGGGATTGATGACTTGACCCAGGTTCTGATTTCAAGTTCCCAGCTGCTCCCCCACCCACTCCATTCTTCCTGAGCAGCATTCTCCTTTTATCACTAATCTGCTTAGCTGTTTTGGTTGTTAAGTGTTCCGATATGAGCTTATTAATGTTTTTGTGACTCTCGAACTGTACCTCCAGCTTGACAAGTAGCTCTTCCTCCTCCTTTGTCCAGCATCTTTTGTGGGCTCCTCAGTTTGATGTTTCTTTCGGTTGGGAAGCATCGATCCTCTCCTGGTTTCTAACCAGTGGATGTGCCAATCTTTTGTGTTGTCCTAGGCCAATTTTAGTCATAAAATCTCTACTGCATACCTCACATATCCACTCTCCCACTGGAGGTCCCGCATCCTTTGGACCCTTGCACTTTGCAAAATGACAAACAGTACTGTGATGGTTAAAATTCTCCCTCCCACACTAGGCACACCGAAAGCACACCCACTTCCTCCCGTGAGACCCCTTAAGGTGTTCAATTAGGGCCAACATCGAGTTGAGCCGGGTACCACAGCAAGGACATGGTGGAGTTTTGTCAGGAACAGTCACCTTCACGATGTCATCCGGTGCTTGTTCACTGCGGACCTCAGGCACCGGAGGCAATGCCTCTGGTGTACCCTCTTCCCCCTTCCCACTGCCTCCCTTCTCAAGTACATTCTGATCATCGTCCTTAGGGGGACTAGGATTTAAGTCGTCCCCCTCACTCAGTTGTGGTGTAGGCTGTTCAAACACCTCAGGAAACCCGTTCAACACCCCCCCATTAACAGAAACATGAACCACCCCCTGTATATGCTCCTGCAGATCTGACCTATACAGTTCTAAAGAAAAATTCACCAGCAAGCCAAATTAATTTTCTGTCAATTTGGTGGTTGTAGATGTTACAAAATCATCTCAGGAGGTCTGAGTGCCCACCGATACCCTAGTAAGGTGGAACGGCCGCCCCCAGTTTCCTCCTCCAAGAAACGGATTTGGATTTGGAATAGCCGAGTCATGACCAGATTCAACATCGGGAACGGAATGGGTGGTCAGCCCACCTCCGAACCCGTTGCCCCTGTCCAACCAGGGGGCCAGGTTTCAGGTAGTAAGAGAGTCATAGTTACTCCTGCTGTTTACCCGCGCTTCATTGAATTTCTTCACTTTGACATTCAGAGCATTGGGCAGAAATCACATCGCGATGCTTTGTTTTAATTAAACAGTCGGATTCTCCTGGTCCACACCAGTTCTAAGCCGGCTGCTAGGCACCGGCCGAGGTGGGGCGCCAGCCCAGGGACCCCCTCCAGGGACCCTCCCCCGCGCGAACTGCTCGGCTGACGCTGGCCACGGCCGTGCGCCGCGGGGACCCCGCCGGCAGGAACCGACGGGGCAGCGGCGTGCTACGACGATGGTGGCGGCCCCGCTGGGGCGCCAGCTGCGGCAAGGCGGAGGGGGGGTGGAGGGGAGGGCGGGCGATGCCAGCCGCAGCTGGGGCGATCCAAGGGAAGGGCCCGGCGTGTGTCCAGAGTCGACGCCGTGCGCGCCGGGCGGGCCACGCGGAGCGCACTCACCCACGTGCGGTACCTCGTCCTGCCACGGCACGCGCCCAGCCCCGCTTTGCGCCCCAGCCCGACCGACCCAGCCCTTAGAGCCAATCCTTATCCCAAAGTTACGGATCCGGCTTGCCAACTTCCCTTACCTACATTGTTCCAACATGCCAGAGCCTGTTCACCTTGGAGACCTGCTGTGGATATGGGTACGGCCCGGCGCGAGTCTTACACCCTCTCCCCCAGATTTTCACGGGCCAGCGAGAGCTCACCGGACGCTGCCAGAACCACAACGCTTTCCAAGGCGTGGGCCCCTCTCTCGGGGCAAACCCTTTCCAGGGCGCCCAGCCCTTCACAAAGAAAAGAGAACTCTCCCCAGGGCTCCCGCCGGCTTCTCCAGGATCGGATGCGTCACTGCACCGGGCGCCTCGCGGCGCCCGTCTCTGCCACTCCGGATTCGGGGATCTGAACCCGACTCCCTTTGCTGAGGGCGATTGAGGCCATCGCCCACCCTTTTGGAACGGCACTCGCCTATCGCTTAGGACCGACTGACCCATGTTCAACTGCTGTTCACATGGAACCCTGCTCCACTTCGGCCTTCAAAGCTCTCGTTTGAATATTTGCTACAACCACCAAGATCTGCA
>NW_027269299.1:2860000-2922500 GCF_023055355.1 Agelaius tricolor | reverse complement strand
CGGCGAGGACGAGCTCCACCCCAGCGGCTTGCTCCGGGAGCGGGGAGCAACGGAGTGCTCCCCGAGTCTGCATTTAGGGGGACGAAGGCCCTGCACGGCGACGACGACAACTGCGACGACGACGACGCCCGCCGGGCCGCAGTGAAGGGATCGAGGCCTCCTAGGGAAACGCTTCCCTTGCCGAACCCCTGACTGCCTTCCCTCGGGCACCAGTGGGATGCCGCTGCTGCCACCGCCACCGCTGCCCACTGCGGGCAACGGGCCAGAGAGGCGACCCCAGCCGTGCCGCTAGCGTGGCCCCCGGATGGCTATTGATCATCAAGCGATCCTCAGACAGGCGTAGCCCCGGGAGGAATCCGGGGCTGCACGTGCCTTCGAATGGTCAATGGTCAATGTGTCCTGCAATTCACATTAATTCTCACAGCTAGCTGCATTCTTCATCGACGCACGAGCCGAGTGATCTACCGCTAAGAGTTGTCTGGCTTTCGGGCACTGCTCACGCCAAGCGGCCCCTTTTTTTGTTACTCTGGGGCCAAGGACGCGGGGCTGCGCACCTGGCTTTGACCGTACGAGCACACAGAAACAGAAGGTGGAATAAAAACCAACTGGAGCAACCCACGCTCCAAAGGCCGGCCAAGAGGTGGGGGAGCCCGCGCTCCTGACCGCCTCCCCCGCGAGGGGTGACGCCGACCTCACAAATGCTGTCCTTCGGAGGCGGGCCAGGCACCCGGGCTCGGCCCGGCCACCACGTAGAGGGCCACGCGGCACGCGCTGGAATGTGGGAGGGCACGGCAGCCCACCCACGTCTCACTTTCACGGGACGACAGGCACAAAACACACGGCATGCGGCTGGGGGCGCGTGGCCATCGGCCCCCACACACGGCGGCTCTCCCTTGGCCCCCGACGCCACGGGCCTCACAGAGTGCCGCTGTGCCGCTGCACGGCCGGCTTATCTCTTTCCCCACTGCACGGCCTTCCCCTGGCTCGAGACGGCACGCAACAATGACCAGCCCCCGCCGGCATGCCTCCTGCGGGACCGCTCCCCTGCCGGGTGGGTGAGAGACCAGTGGATGCGCTCTGCTGCCAGCCCTGAGGCGGGCACCACCGAGAGCCAAGCTGGCATAGCCAGGGCCCAAGGCCTGCCGGACGGCAGACCCCACTGCCACCGGGGCTGCACTCCCAGGACCGCCACCGCCGCGTCGCACCGCCGGGGCCCCTTACCTCGGGCACGCGCCCGGCAGAAGGCAGGACGGCGCTGAGCTGGGGTGCAAGGCCTGCGCTCCTCGTTTGCACGCGGAGACCAGGCGGGGAGAAGCGCCCCTGCGGCTGCCCTGTGCGCCTTCCTGCGGCCCACACGCGGCCGGGAAGGGCGATGGAGGATGCGACGAGCGGGGCCCGGGACGGGACCGCCACGGGCTGACGGCGGGCGCCTTCCGGCTGACCGTCCCCGCAGGGAGGGACACGCGTCGAGCGGCGCCGCGGCCGCACGGCACAGGATCGCCTGCACTCGCGGGCCTCCGCCGCCGGAGGGCCCACCGAGCGCTCGCCCCCACCAGCAGGCAGGCAGTCGAGCCAGGGGACGGCTGGCGGACAACGGCACTGCCGGTGCGCGTTCAAGGAGAAAAGGCCATCAAGGGGAGGAGAGGTGCTGGATGCAGCGCCGCGCGTGCCAGAGACCGCGGCAGCGGGTTGAGGAGAGAGAGCGCGGGTGGGCCCCAGGGGCCCGGATCCCGCAGCTGAGGAAGGGCAGAGAGGGCGCACTCTCTGCCGGCGTCGCCCATTACGGCGAGGCGAGCGGGTGGGCCCCCATGGACCATGGAGAGGGGGGGACAGGGCACCCCTCCCTGGCGCAGCACGGTTTACCCCCGCGGCGCGGGCGGGACAACGACAGTGACGGACAAGCGCAGCCGGTGGCAACGGGACAACCACTGCAGGGGATCGGTGGGAGTAGCTGCTCCCCACCCCTCAGTGGCACCCCGCATGGCCACCGCCCGGTATGCCTGCCGCCACCGCCGCCGGCACCACAGCTACCACAGCGGGCCACGCTGAGCCGCCCAAGTCTTTAAACCGCCGCCTGCCCCCGCCGGCCCCTTTCGGCAAACCCACAGCATTTGACGACGCCGAGGGAAAAAAACTGGGGGGACCGCCGAGGCGCGGAGCGCTAGGTACCTGGCCCTGGGGCGAGGGAAACGACCTGCATGGCCCCACCGGGGTGCCTCCCCTGCTGCTGCCTTTGGGGAGCGTACACTGGCGGGGGCGCGCCTGACATCTGCCGCCACCACCGCCATGTCCTTCTCGGAGCCCGGGGTTTCCCTCAGTAGCCTGGCACTGCGCGCCCAAGAGGACTGCCGTGGCTCGGGCCGCCCCGCCACCCAGCTCCCTCGCCCTTGCCACCTCGGCCGCCAATGGGTGCCACAGCCGGATGGCCGGCCGTCGCTCGAGGGGCGCAGCAGCGATGGAAGGGATGGGCCCGCCTCCGGGAAGGGGCCGTGCCGAGCACCCCTCCCTCCTGACACTCATGCGGCTATCTCGCACACACACCGAGGAGAGCCAAGCTGGGGAGAACTTGGGCTGTGCCAGGGCACCCGCACGTGGCACGCTGGCAACCGGCGTTCGGCGGCGCCGGCCGTGGCGGCAAGAGGCTCAGGGGCCTGCGGCCGCGCCCCCACTGTCTGGTGGGGACGGACCGGCGGCAGACCGGCGCAAGGCTGGGGTGGGAGGGGTGGTGTGGGGGGCGGGGGGGCAAGCCGCTGCAACAGCGGTGAGCGTGCCATGCTACTAGGCCCAGCCGTGACACACGGTGTAGCGCAGGGAGAGCCCCGCCTGCGTGCACGGTGGCGGGCACGCGTGACATGCTTTTCCCCCCTCTCCCAATTCTGACCACCCGCGCCCGGAGGTGCCGCATGCCTCCGGGCTCTCTCTCTCTGGGGCTGTGGCGCGCGGCGAAGGGGAAGGGCGTGTGGCCCCTGGTGCTGACCGGGGCCGGCGGTCAGGGGCCGAGCGTGCGAACGGAGCGGGGCGCGCGAATGACACCGCGCGCATGCCGCCAGCCAGACGGCCTGGCACAACGCGGCCGGGGCCAAGCCCCACTGGTAATGATCCTTCCACAGGTTCACCTACGGAAACCTTGTTACAACTTTTACTTCCTCTAGATAGTCGAGTTCGACCGTCTTCTCGACACTCCAGCAGGGCGGTGGCCGACCCCGCCGAGGCCGATCTGAGGACCTCACTAAACCATCCTAATTGGTAGTAGCGACGGGCAGTGTGTACAAAGGACAGGAACTTAATCAACGCGAGCTTATGACCCGCACTTACTGGGAATTCCTCGTTCATGAGGAAGAATTGCAATCCCTGATCCCCATCACGAATGGGCTTCAATGGGTTACCCGCGCCTGCCGGCGGAGGGTAGGCACAAGCTGAGCCAGTCAGTGTAGCACACGTGCGGCCCCGGACATCTAAGGGCATCACAGACCTGGTATTGCTCAATTTCGGGTGGCTGAACGCCACTTGTCCCCCTAAGAAATTGGACACCGACCACTCCGGGGTCGCGTAACTAGTTAGCATGCCAGAGTCTCGTTCCTTATCAGAATTAACCAGACAAATCGCTCCACCAACTAGGAACGGCCATGCACCACCACCCACGGAATTGAGAAAGAGCTCTCAATCTGTCAATCTTGTCCGTGTCCAGGCCGGGTGAGGTTTCCCATGTTGAGTCAAATTAAGCCGCAGGTTCCACTCCTGGTGGTGCCCTTCCGTCAATTCCTTCAAGTTTCAGCTTTGCAACCATACTTCCCCCGGAACCCAAAGACTTGGGTTTCCCGGGAGCTGCCCAGCGGGTCATGGGAATAATGCCACCGGATCTCCAGTCGGCATCGTTTATGGTCGGAACTACGACGGTATCTGATCGTCTTCGAACCTCTGACTTTCGTTCTTGATTAATGAAAACATTCTTGGCAAATGCTTTCGCTCTAGGCCATCTTGCGCCGGTCCAAGAATTTCACCTCTAGCGGCACAATACCAATGCCCCTAGCCATCCCTCTTAATCATGGCCCCATTTCCGAAAACCAACAAAATAGAACCGAAATCCTATTCCATTATTCCTAGCTGCAGTATGCCGGCAGCCGGCCTGCTTTGAACACTCTAATTTTCTCAAAGTAAACGCTTCGGGCCCCGCGGGACACTCAGCTAAGAGCATCGAGGGGGCACCGAGAGGCAGGGACTGGGACAGGCGGTGGCTCGCCTCGCGGCGGACGGCCAGCTCGATCCTAAGATCCAACTACGAGCTTTTTAACTGCAGCAACTTTAAGATACGCTATTGGAGCTGGAATTACCGCGGCTGCTGGCACCAGACTTGCCCTCCAATGGATCCTCGCTCAAGGATTTAAAGGGCGTTCATTCCAATTACAGGGCCTCAAAAGAGTCCTGTATTGTTATTTTTCGTCACTACCTCCCGGGGTCGGGAGTGGGTAATTTGCGCGCCTGCTGCCTTCCTTGGATGTGGTAGCCATTTCTCAGGCTCCCTCTCCAGAATCGAAGCCTGATTCCCCGTCACCCGTGGTCACCATGGTAGGCACGGACAGTACCATCGAAAGTTGATAGGGCAGACATTCGAATGGGTCATCGCCACCGCGGGGGCCTGCGATCGACTCGAGGTTATCTAGAGTCACCAAAGCTGCCGGGTGGGCCCAGGTTGGTTTTGGTCTGATAAATGCACACATCCCCGGAGTTCGGCGCTCGTCGGCATGTATTAGCTCTAGAATTACCACAGTTATCCAAGGAGCGGGAGAGGAGCGCCCAAAGGAACCATAACTGATTTAATGAGCCATTCGAAGTTTCACTATACCGCCTGTGTGTACTTAGACATGCATGGCTTAAGCTTTGAGACAAGCATATGCTTCTGGCAGGATCAACCAGGTAGCTTCCATCCATGGTGGCGCCGTGCCACGGTGTGCGAGCGCCTGGACGGAGCGCCTGGACGTGCCCGGCCCGCCAGCAAACCCGCCCTGTGCCAAACCCCGACCCCCAGGGCTTCTTTCGCCGCTCTGACCCGCGGGAGCACCATCAAGGACGAAGACATGGCGGCGGTCAGCGGCGTGGCCACGACGGGCGCCAGCGGCCAGGCGGCGGCCGGCCGCATCACAGCCCGGCATCACCTGGGGGGGGAATAGCGCCACGCGCGAGGGACGCCCCTCGGCTACCGCCGAACCTGGCAGCCGGCCCTTCCCGCAACGCCGCGGGCAAGGAGCCGGGACCGCTGTGCAGATTTCGCCACTCGGATGGAGCGCGAGGGTTCGTCTCTCTCGCTTTTTTTCCCAGGGCCTGCGCCCCGGTTCGAGACACGGCCTTGCACTTGAAATGACCCATGTGGCGCGCAGAAGGGGGCTCGGCCGGGGCTGACCCACCCCCCCACCAAAGCCGAGAAAAACCCGCCCGCAGACCGGTCGCGGGCAAGCCACCAGCCACTGGCGAGGTTGGGCCAAGCGGGGCCCCTCCCACAGGTAGTGAACCCCGTCCCGGCGTGTCCCCCTACCGGGCCGCGTGGAAAGCACTGGACGTGCTAGAGGAGGCAGCGACCCGACGAGGCAGGCGCGGCCCGGACACCGAGGCCCCTTTTCAGCCAGGGCGGCTCGCTCTGCAGCAGGCGGCAGAACGGCAAAAGAGCACACGGACCGGGCTCTGTTTCACCTGCATCCGCGCCCCATCAGGTTCGGGCACTTTAGCCCTCTCTCTTTTCTCTCTCGCTGCTCTCCCTTCTCACGGCTCAGCTCCAGCTGCACCGCCGCCCGGCGCGGCTCGCGCCGGCACGCACACGGGCGCTACCCGGACCGGGGCCGGCACCGGTACCTCGCGTGGTTTTTTAAGGACACCTGGAGGCTCATGGGGCCACGTGGCCGTCACACAGCTCTGGATGCTAAAGACGCCCTTCCCCAGGCCAGCGGGAGGGGCGACACCTCACCTGCGACGGGAAGCGAATTGGAAAGGAGACCGCCCTGCCCGAGCACCGGACTCCCCCCGCCATGGCTTCCCCGTGACAGAGAAGCCTTGGAAGGAGAGCCAGCCCACCGGGGGCCCTCTCCAACGCCACCCAAAAAGCCACATCGATCAGGCGCGGCTCCGGGAAGGAGCTGTGCCAATGGTGACCAGGGCCCCACAGCCACGGTCCTGGGAAAACGGCGACAGCTGCCCGGCCCACCTGCGGATCGGATTGCTCGCGGCAGCAGAGGAGCGCGGGGGGTGCTGCCACCCGGCCGCGGCCAACAACGGCTCCCCTTTCGGCTAGGCAACGGCGAGCCTGGACCGGCCCCTGCTGGGCCGGGAGGGGATTCGGCGCCCCCCCCCCCCCTTCCAGCCCGGGGCGGTCAGCTTTCCCTTCTGGAAAAAAAAGCCAGGGGACAGCACGACAAAAAATGCACACGGAGGCGCGTTCACAACGTCCCGTGCTAGCCATGGGGGCCGCAGGGCCAGGGGCACGGGGGGGGACTGAGGTACGCGCCTCACTACCTCCCAACGACGGACCCACCGGCATCCCGCTAGCACCTTCATCAAAACGCTTCTCGGTGCCACAGCTTAGGGCTGTGAGAGAAAAATAAAAAGGCCCGCGGAGGCCTGGCGGGCACCCCCCCAACTCTGCCCGCCTCAACAAAAAGCAACGGACCCGGCACCCGCCCGGCATAAGCAGCTCAGTCAATCCGGCCACGACCGAGGTAGGCGAGGCACTGCCGTCTCGCCCAGGACCAGTCCGGGGGGACTCTCCATCGGCTGCCAGGCCCATAAAAAAAAAAAAAAAAAACGAGAAAACTAGGCCAAAAAATTCTGCCTGCCACAACGCGGGTCCCCGGCTTAAGGCCAAGGAAGGGGGACGGCTTCAACAACGCTGGCCAGGGACCACCGCCGCCGCCGAGGCGGACCAACGGGCCCAAAAGAACAGCAAATGATTCTGGAGCACAGGCATTGCTTGGAGAAAACTCTCCCCTGCTTTGTCTGGGCAATCCTTAACCAGTGTGTTACATGGCTCTTGCTGCCAATTTCTTGCTCAACACTGTGATAGATGAATCTGATTCCTGCTAACAATTGTAACTATATTTTAAATATTTTAAAAAATATTTGTTCAAAAGTAAGAGAGGAAAAGGATATGGAATTAGTGACACAAAACAGATGTTTTCAGATCTTCATGAGAAAACAGGATGCAGGATGTAGTTTGAGATAAGTAACATCCCAAAAGGCAATAGGCCTCAGGATAATTAAAGAATTGGCCTTGAAATGGACAAAATTGGGATGATTCCAGGTATCTATGAAATAATAAGGCTTCTTTTTGGAATATAATGCTGGCTTCTTGTGGTGGTTTGACAGGAAATGTGTTTTTTGGGATGCTGTGTTTTGGGCCAATGCATATTCAGGCTTTAATATTGGCATTTAACCTGGCCATTGGGACATTGGACACGCCTCTGAGAACACTGGGTTAAAAGCAGAGCTTTCCCCTGGGAGGGTCCTTTTGGGTTTCCGGCGGGAAAGAGTTCGGTTCTCTCCCCCGGCCCAGCTGCTGGCTGGGCTGGGGGAGGGGAAAAGCCATGTGGCCGGGAGAGGTAGGCCTGAGCCCGGGGGTGGAAGGGTGGAAGAGAGAGAGAGAGAGGGAGACACCAGGAGCCATTGGGCAGCCACCCCTGAGAGACACAGAGAGAGAGAGAGAGAGAGCCGCTGCCTGAGACTGTAACCTTGAAACTTGATAAACATGGGCCTGTGCCGACAGCACGGCTGGGACGGAGAAGAAGGGGGGGCTGCACCGGCCGCTTGTAGGAGCTTTTAACCCCTTCTCGGAGAATGAGAACTTTACAGATCATTGACCTCTCCTAGAAGATAGAGTGGAAGATGAGGAAGGAATGTGCAAGTGTGAGAGAGGTCTGGGCGAGTGAGAAATAGTGGAAGAATAGAGAAGAATCCTAGTGGGAAGAGATGATGGAGTGGCTTTTGCTGGACTCTTTTTGTACAGCCATGAACAGAACCATGTTCCTTGTGATGCAGAGACTGCATTCTAGGGGGAGGCAATGCCTCAGAATCAAGAGGGTTCAGTGTTGGTGCCCCTCGGCCCCAGGGGGTGGAAAAATATGGGTGGGACAGGTGTCCCAAAGGAGAGATTGTGGGGACAGGTGTCCCAAAGGAGAGACTGTGCCCTTTTTGGATCGGGACAGAGCATCCTTAAAAAGACAACCCGAGAAGCAGCTCTGGTCCATGTTCAGTGGTGAGAGCACTGGACATGAAAGGAAGAGGTCACGACGGCAGATGGACTCCGGGTGGTGCCACGAGTGACACGGAAACACACGAGGCTTCGGCTGTGTTCCAGGGAAGCCCATGGTACAAGAAGGACTCCTCTCCTCTTGATGAACTGAGGATTGATTGTTTGAAGAGTGGTGCTGGACTAAGAGTTGGTGATTTGAGGAATACATGTATTGTGTTGGGAATTTGGTGGGGGGAGGAGGAAATGTATTTGTAAGGTTTTCATTTTCCCTGTGCATGTGTTCCTTTTTATTTGTAGTTGTAGTGTAGTTAATAAAGTTTTGTTTTCTTTCTTCCCTAAGTAGGAGCCTGCTTTGCTTATTCCTGGTCACATCTCACAGCAGAAACCAGGAAGAAGGTATCTTCATGGGGGCACTGGCATTGTGCCAGTGTCAAACCATGACAGGGACCCATAAGTGAAATAATATAGTCTTTCACTCTGGGGTAAGACAAACAAATGAACAATTGTTGCCTCTAAATCCACAGTACTCTCTGAAAAAGCTGGAGGTAAAGATACAAGCTAATGTTTCCAAAATTAAACAGCAATACTGCCCACTCATACAGCAAAGCCTAAAAGAATGGGAGCTGTGGATACATTCCCAGACACCAAATGATAGGTATAAAATAGACTTAAGGGGATGGCTTGGGTCTGAACTGGGAGTATTAAATTCTATTGATCAAGAAGTCTTACTCAAGAAAGTAAGCACTGTGAGCTCTTATATTGGAAAGATACAAACTCCTCTCAGATCAACCCTGCTATCACTTGCCCATACCCAAAGCCTGGCAGCTAACCTATTAAGCACCCTGGCCAACAATACACAGCAGGATTTTCAAGCAGTTGGTGGCTTTATGGGAAAACCACAGGGTAACATTTCTTTAGCATTTCAATGTATACAAGCTCAGCTGTGTGTGGCTATGGTCTGTAATCTCAGGAAAACTGCCCGGAGCTCCCCATGAGCCTCATGGCCGCCTCTCACAGGGGCTCCTGTGGCTGTCCTGGCACAGCAGGGCCCAGTGCAGGTGCTCGGCTGCTCTGCTCCTGTCCTCTGCCAACTGGAGAGAGCCAGGAGGGTGCACTTGGTGCAGGCTCAGCCCCTGGGCTGGGCTCTCCCTGTGGCCAGCACTGGACTCCCCTGGCCACGCAGCCCTGTGAGGCAGCCAGCAGCCACTGGGGCTGGGCTCTGGAGGGGGCACAGGGCTTGGTGCTGCCCAAGAAAAAATAAAGGAAAACTTCTGACCCCTGAGACAAATGGCAGTATTGGAGATACTTTTTGCAAGGGATGGACAAAATAATGACCCTGACAAGGTCAGGTGCACAGTGCAAATGTGGTGGAGCCATGCACAGCAGGGGCCATCTGAATACTCCAGCTTCATGGGAACGATGCATTTTGTGGATAACCAAGAGACAGTGAGTTCTGGAGCAAGCAAACTCAGGAATGATGAGACCATCGTCCATGGCCTGACACACACTCATGTCTCTGCTGTGCTCGAGTCTCAAGGATGAACAGGAAAAATTCAGAGAGAAGATGAGGAAGGAGATGAGCAAGGACAGTTCCCATGTGGCACCAGTGCAAACCAGAGGCCCCAGTGTCAGAGCCCAACATCCCCCAGCTAGGGGGAGGGAGTACACCCCACGAGTGGGCCTGTGGTTCTTCCATAAACATGGGCAAGACATGAGAGGGTGGAATGGAAAACTCATCTCTGTCCTAGCAGCATGGGTATGCGAGCTAAAGGAGGAAACTACTAAGAGAGGGATTTACACCCAAATGAATGCAGCCCCAGCTCCCCGTGACCGAGCTGCCAGGTATAGCAGAAAGGAGCATGATATGCCAGATCCCCTTGAAGGAATATCCAGAATATACGCCCAGGGAGGGCACGGTAGCCAGGACTAGAGAGACCCTGCCTCTAGCCAGGTAGAGGCCAGGGAAAATTGTGTCTTTTGGGCTGTTTGGATCACTGCCACACCAGAGCCATAGATATACAAGGCTTTTGTCCATACTGGTGCACAGTGTACTCTAATCCCTTCAGGACATGTGGATGCAGAACCCATTTCCATTGCCAGGGTGATGGGGGGATTGCAGCAGGTGATCCTGTTGGAAGCCAAGGTGAGCCTGACTGGGAAGGAGTGGCAGAAATTCCTATTGTGACTGGCCCAGAGGCCCCGTGTATTCTGGGCATAGACTTCCTCTGGTGGGGCTTTTAGAAAGACCTAAAGGGAATCAGGTGGGCTTTTGGAATAGCTGCTGTAGAGACAGAGAACATGAAGCAGTTGAACACCTTGCCTGGACTATCAGAAAACCCATCTGCAGCAGGACTCCTGAAGGTGGCAGAGCAACCAGTGCCAATTGCCACCTTGACCGTGCAACACCGGCAGTATCGAACAAATCGGGATGCCGTGATCCCCATGGACAAATAGATCCATGAGCTGGAGAGCCAAGGGCTAGACAACAAAACCCACTCACCCTTCAACAGCCCTATCTGGCCCGTGCACAATTCTGACAGAGAATGGAGATTGACTGTGGACTATCGTGCCTTGAATGAAGCGACTCCACTGCTGAGCGCGGCTGGGCCGGACATGCTGGAACTCCAGTACGAGCTGGAGTCCAAGGCAGCAAAGTGGTACGCCACTGTTGGCATTGCTAACGCGTTTCTCTCCATTCCTCTGGCAGCAGAATGCAGGCCTCAGTTTGCTTTCACCTGGAGGGGCGTGCAGTACACCTGGAACCGACTGCCCCAGGGGTGGAAGCACAGCCCCACCATGTGCATGGACTGATCCAGGCTGCACTGGAAAAGGGTGAGGCTCCAGAATATCTGCAGTACATGGATGACATCATAGTGTGAGGGAACACAGCTATGGAAGTATTTGAGAAAGGAGAGAGGATCATCTAGATTCCCCTGGAAGCTGACTTCGCCATCAAGAAGAACAAAGTCAAGAGACCTGCCCGAGAGATCCAGTGCCTGGAAGTAAAGGGGCAAGATGGACAGTGTCAGATTCCCACTGAGGTCATCAACACAATCACCGTGATGTCTCCACCAACCAGCAAGAAGGAAACACAAGGTTTCCTAGGCACCACAGGATTTTGGACAATCCCCATTCCCAAGTACATCCAGAATGTGAGCCCTCTCTACCTGGTCATCGGCAGAAAAGGACGATGTCCAGTGGTGCCCTGAACAGCAACAAGACTTTGCCCAGATCAAGCAGGAGATCGCTCATGCAGTGGCCCTTGGCCCAGTCAGGACAAGAGCAGAGGTGAAGAACATGCTCTACTCTGCAGCTGGGTACAATGGCTTGTCCTGGAGCCTTTGGCAGAAGGTGCCTGGGGAGACTCGGGGCCAACCACTCGGATTCTGGAGCTGAAGTTTTAGAGGGTCCAAAGCCAACTCCACTCCCAGAGAGGAGGAAATCTTGGCTGCCCATGAAGGAGTCCAGGCTGCCTCAGAGGTAATAGGCACTGAAGCACAACTCCTCCTGGCAGCCCGACTACCGGTACTGGGGTGGATGTTCAAAGCAAAGGTTCCCTCTACGCACCATGCCACCAGTGATACATGGAGCAAGTGGATTGCCCTCATCACACAGCACGCCCGTACTGGAAACCTGAATGGCCCTGGGATTCTGGAAATAATTACAAACTGGCCAGAAGGTGAAACTGTAGTCTCACTGACAAAGAGGAGCAGGAACAAGCGACAAGGGACTGAAGAAGCTCCACCATAAAACCAATTACCACCAGAGGAAACACTCTACGCTCTTTTCACTGATGGCTCCTGTCGCATCGTAGGGATGAACTGGAAGTGGAAAGCAGCCGTATGGAGCCCCACATGACAGGCTGCTCAAGCTACCGAAGGAGAAGGTGGATCAAGTCAACTTGCTGAACTCAAAGCTGTTCAGCTGGCCCTGGACATTGCTGGGTAAAAATATAATTGAGTCCCTTTGACTTGCTCTTTTTGGACTATAAAAGCTGGAGCCACTTTCGGGGCAAATTTGGAGACCTCATCTATGGGTGGATGGATGACCTAGAATTTTCCCAATTGCTGGGAATGGTTCCCCAGGTCCTTGGTGAAAAATGCGGCTCCCCAGCAAGTGCAGATCTGCAAGATGAGAAACAATTTAGGCAATTGGTGATGCATCTTTCTAAATCGCTCTCCTTTCTTTCTTACAGTACTGATTTAGGTGCACTACCTTGCTTGTTTTTGCTTGTTACTAAAACCAAGCACACATTTTTTATTGTGTATTATCTTACATTGTGGTTCCTTCATATTCACAGTAAAAGAAGAACATTATTTCCAGTGATGTGTCCTTTAAATCACCTCAGTCAATTGGCAGAACACCAGGAGGCCCCTAAGGAGGCAGGGTGCTGGGAAGCCCTGAGGAATTGGGTGTCAGAGGGCACAAGCAGCCCCCAGGCAGCCGCCTTGTCCCTGGCACCCGGCTGCTCTGGCGCTTCCCCAGAGCGTCTCCCAGGCCTGCGGCAGAGCCCTCCAGGCCGGGCCTCAGCAGGAGGGTGGGGGCACCCCTGAGGTGCCCAGGCTGGGCTGGCTGGGCACAGGGAGGGCAAAGCTCCCCTGCTGGGGCATGGGATGAGGCAGTGGGAAGCCAGAGAACCTGAGATTTTACCCCCAAACGTTCTGTCTTTGCCCTAACATTTACCTCAGGTTTTGTCACAAAATGATCTCTATGTGCCCTCTAGAAATTACTCAGACTTTTCCTCAAAAGTAATTTTTTTCCCTAGAGATCCCCTCAAATTTTCCTGCTCAAATATCTACTACATGTACTCGACAGTTCACCTCTGATTTCATTATTCTCACAGTCCAGTGATTACCTCAACTGGAAAGCCCAAATGTTCATTCCGTGCCCTACAGGTGGCACTAGGTAACTCCAGCATTCCTGTGCTATGAAGTTCTCTCCCTGGAAGCTACTGCAGCTTTACCCCTGGCCAAGTGAAACACTCCCTGGTGCTGAGGCAAGCCTGGCCCATGCTCCTCGGTGTGTATGAGCGCAGGGCAGCCCCAGGGCAGCTCCCCCAGGGCTTCTGCAAGGCCGCCCGGCGCCCGGCCCCGCGGGGCGGCCCCAGCGGGTTCGAGTTGCCGCCCGCGGCTGAGGGGAGCGGCGGGGCGGGGCCGCCCGCGCCTGGGCGGGAAACGCTCCCTGCGGCGGGGAGCGGGCGGCGGCGGCGCAGCGGGGACCGGCCCGGCCCTGCCGTGTCCCTCAGGGCGAGCCCACGGCCCCTCAGCGGCCCTGGCGTCCCTTCAGCCAGCGGCATGTGCGCTCAGCTACACGCGGCGTGCCCGTGTCCCCCTCACTTTCCCTCAGTGACACCGCTTCACCCTGGGAGACACAACAGACACCCGCCTCCCCTCAGGGACTCACGCTGGCCTCAGTGGCATGCAGGGCATTTGCATCCCATTCAGAGATTGTCATGACACCTCAGCGACCCACGGGGCATCTGCCTTCCCTTCAGTGACAGAAAGGCACCTGCAACCTGCTGGTGAAGCCTCAAGTCTGCTCAGTGACCCCATGAGCCCTCAGCATTGGGACACCCACTTTTCTCTCAGTGACCCTCATGTCCCATCAGCAAACCAAGAGGCACCAGCCATCCTGTGGGCGACTCAGAGCGAGTGCAGTGGGTCATGGCGGCCAGGGGCCAGCAGCAAGCAGAAAGCCAGGGCTGGGGAACAGGTTCTGCTCTGCTTACAGCATGGGCTGAGGGCCGGGAGAGCTCCATTTCCCCCTTGAGATGTTGGAGACAGGGCCTTTCACCCTCCTTACAGGGCTGCCCCTCGCTGCAGGCAGCCAAAGGAGCATGACGGCAAAAGGCCAAGGACAGCAAAGCAAAGAGCCAGCCCTGCAAACAGGGAGGCAAACCCAGTTTGGCACCCGAAAGTGCCTGCCGCTCTCATGTGTCCCTGCCCTGGGAATGCCTGGAATGCCCTTTGTCCAGAGGGCCTTTCTGTGGCCCCTCTTGGCTCAAAGCTGCTGCTCTTCTGGCTCAATGGGGCCTAAAGCCACAGAACTCGGCCTCCCCCAGAGCAACAGGAACAAGACTCGGAGAGCAGACAGTGGAGCTCAATGCCTAAGGCTGAGGGGCTGGGGGCTCCAGTCTGGAGCACATGTAGGACACACGCCCAGCCCCACAACTTCTGGCCTCACAGCCCTGAAAGGCCGGGACCAGGGTTCCACGCCTGATTCCAGGGGGTCCCTCCAACCGCCCAGAAGCGCCAGAGCAGCCGGCTGTCAGGAACAAGGCAGCTGCCAGGGGGCTGCTTGTGGCCTCTGACAGCCCATTGCTCAGGGCTTGCCAGCGCCCCAGCCCCTCAGGCCCTGCCCCAGCCCGGCCAAGCTGCCCAGTAGCAGCGCCACAGCCTCACAGCAGCTCCAGAGCAGCCCCATCCAGAGGCAGCCGGGAGCCCTCAGCAAGGCAGGCAGCAGCACACGGGCGGGAGGACACGGATGGCGCTTCCTGCCTGGCACAGGGCTTGTGGCCATCTCCAGGCACCGCTCTGGCAGGGATCCCCGCAGCTCCGGCCCCTGCCCAGCCGCTCTGTGGGCAGCACAAAGGCTTCAGCAGAACCACCAAAGGCCAAGGGGCTTCTGGCCATTTCCCCTTGCCCACCGCATGCCTGGGCAGCTGGCTGAGCACAAGCACCCTTTTCCCCCTCTTCCCCTCTGCCCTACAGACCCTGGGCAGAAAAAAAGTCTCCTGAGATTCTTTGTATTATAAAACAGTCTATATTTACATAGGAAAAAAATAGAATGGAAGAAAAGAAAATGGAAGAGAAGAAAAGAAAAATCTTAAAGAAAACTAAAAATCCCCACTGGCTCAGGTTGCCCCAGCAAAGAGAGCCTCCCGGATCAGCTCTCCTCAGAGCTCCAGCAGTGCAGCCAGCCGAGCCGTGAGAGACGAGGCCGAGTCATCCATGCCCTGCGCAGCTGATCGTGCAGTCTCTGGAAGATGGAATATCGCCCACTGGCTGTTGTTCGGAGGACATGCAGTGTTTGAAATGCCAGCTCTGACACAGCACTGCTCATGTCCTCCTTCAGGCTTTCAAGGGCTGCAAGAGAGAGGAACAGAGCTGTGGTAAATAGGTATGATTTGTGCTGACAAAATTGAAACAGTAATCAATATGGATGCAGTAATTAATATTTGGAAAGAATAATAAAACAGTTAAAAGTTGTAATGCCAAGAAAAAAGGGAGAGGAGGGGTTCCACCCCCCCCTCCCTGCAGATGTTCAAGGACAGGAGGAAAATGCAGGAGATAACAGTTACTAAAAATTAACGGAAAGAAGGGAAAATCTGGTTGGGTCCCAGGAAAATGCCAGCTGTAAGAGATTTATTGCTTTGATGCTTAAATGTTAGTTTTGGATTACCTTGTACTGGCTTGGTGCGCATGTGTAACCCAAAGGTGAATTAAAGGACATTGAGGAAGAAGAGAGGCCTTCATCAAAAAATGACCCCCAAAGGCTTGTGCGACAACCAAAACGAGCGGTGGAGCATGCGCGGTAAAGGTGATGATGAGGGCGGAGTTAGAAGTGTGATGAATCGAAAATGGGAGGAGATGACATTGACACATGGCATAAAAGGGGGGAATCTTCACTTGGAAAGCTCGTACATGAGGTGGCAAGGGTCCTGCACTCCATGACCCGCAGTTATCCTTTGCTTACGTGCTATTATTGGAACCAAATTATCCCTTATTTTATATCAAATAATATTGTCAGGATATATTTTCTAAACTATTCAATTAAGATTGCTGCTATCTCAAATATTGTTTGGTTTTTTATGATGGGATAATTGGGCAAACATAACAGAGCCAAGGTCAGATCCCAGATCTGTGGGGAGCCAAGGAGAGCCCGCTGCCAGAGCCTTCCCAGCCGGCTCCTGCCATGGAGCAGGAGCAAGGGGATCAGCCCGAAGCTGCTGGCCAAGAATGGGCCACGAGGCCCTGAAATCTCAGGGTGCTCTGGCCCCGGGAGCAGAGCCCTCCGCAGCCGGGGCAGGGCTTGCAGCTGTCCCCGGCAGCCCCCGCTGTCAGCCCGCTGGCCTCACTCACCAGTGCAGATCAGCTGCAGCTCTTGCTGCTGCCCCCGCAGGTGCCGCCCGGCCATGCCTGTGAACACAGAGCCTGTCAGGGCGCCAGCGGTACAGCTCCCTGCCGGCGGCGCTGCCAGCCCTGCGGCCACACGGGCTGCTGGCCCGGCAGGGCACGGCTGCCAGAGGGCGGCAGCAGCAATGCCCAGGCCGGGCGGGGCTCCACAGCGCCGGGCCCGGCTGGCGCTGCCGGGGCAGCAGGCGGGGCTAGGGCCGAGCTGCGGCAGGCCGGGCGGGGGAGGGAGCCCGGGCTCGTGGCTCACCCATGAACCTGATGGCCGCCTCTCGCAGGGGCTCCTGTGGGCTCCGCAGGTAGCGCAGGGCCCGGCGCAGGTGCTCGGCCGCTCTGCTCCTGTCCTCTGCCAGCTGCAGAGAGCGGCAGGAGGGAAGGGTTGGCGCGGGCTCAGCCCCTGGGCCGGGCGCTGCCTGCGCCCAGCCCCGGCCTCCCCTGGCCGCACAGGCCTGAGGCGCGGCCTGCAGCCGCTGGCCAAGGGCTCCCGAGGGCAGGAGTCAGAGGGCCGGCTGCTGCCCGGGGAGCCGCGGTGCCGGCCCCAGCAGCGGGCACAGCTGCCAGCCCCGCACACTGAGCGCCGCCCTCAGGGGCCTTGTCCAGGCTGAGCCTGGGGGTTCTCGGCTCCACTTACCAGGCACTCGCCAAACCTCCATGTCTGATCCACCTGGAGCATTTCTTCGAGATTCCTCCTCTTTAGGAATCTGGCTGAAGAATGCAGTACTACGCAGGAGGCCTGGAGAGCAGCAGAGAGGCACAGATGGCCCCACAGGCCAGGGCACAGGAGCATCCCAGTGCCACAGCCTGGAGGAGGCTGCAGCCCGCAAGGTGCCAGGGCAGGAGGCAGCCCAGTCCCCTCCCAGGGGGACAGCAGGTGGCCACAGGTTGTCACCTTAGCAACAATCTGATTCTCATCATGGCAGTGCAAGTAGAGTGGCACCAGGCTCTGGCGTACGTGGCACTTCAGGGCCTTTCTTCCATCTTCTGTTAATAAGTCCAGCATCTCTTGAAAGACACACATGCAGTTCAGCTGCACCTGGATATCATCCTGTATGAAAGGAAGGGCAAAAGACCTCAGCATCAGTTGCTTCAGGCCCCCCAGGGCACAGGCCTGCATCTGCACAGGGCACCAAGTGTCCGGGCAGCAGCCGGTGGCCGAGGCTGTGGGCACAGAGCCTTACGTGGTCAAAGAGTGGCAGGAGCGCCTCAGCCAGCTGCAGGGCAATGGGGGTGGCTATTGGGGCACCATTATCCAGGAGCAAATATCTGAGTAGAAGAATGGTCATCCTGATCATGTGGCTATCATTTTCCTGCAGGAGCTCCACAAGACTTTCAGTCAGGCTCCCCATTTCTTCAGCCTGTGCGGAACACAAGTCTGTGAAAGGCCAGCCTGCTGCCGCAGGGCCCAGAGGCCAAAGGCCTGTCCCAAAGCACTGGAGCAGCTGAAGTGGGAGGCAGGAGAGCTGGGAGCAGCTGCCCCAGCGCGCCAAGCCCAGGCAAGGCCAAGCGACTGCCTTGCCCAGCCCCACGCTGCCTGCACGGCTTCAGCCACTGCCCCCTTCTCACCATCAAGGGATTCTTGCCCAGCACTAGCAGGCCTCTGAGTGCCAAGTAACGCCTGGCCCTGTGCTCGCTCTGCAGGTTCCGTGCCATGATCTCCAGAACACTGTCACTGCATTCCCTCAAGTCCAGGCACTCGAGGACCTGAAAGGCACCGGGCATTGACAGGGACCCAGCCAGCAGGAGCCTGGAACTGCACAGGGCTGGGCCCAGGCTGCAGCACAGGGCACGGGCACCGTCCTGGCAGCTGTGCCTACGAGAGGGCAGAGAGCTGGAAGGCAGCGCTGACCTTGAGGCTCACCTCCACAAGGAATGCCAGGGCAGGGAAATCCCAGTATGGCATCTCTTGGCCGAGCATGGCGAGCAGGTAGAATGCAATCCCGGAACAGAAGTGTACGGCTGACTGGCAAATTTCTCTAAAGAGAGGAAAAAGGAAACAAGACCCTGAGCCAGTGGGGCAAATCTCTCCCAGGAGTGACTCTCAGAGTTCTCATCTTTCCCCACCACCCTTCCAGCAAGGGGATGTGGGCCATTTGGGAGTTGGTCGCTCATGGGCACCCTCCTCTGCCAGCCTTTTCTAGTCTGCTTGGCCGTCCTTCAGTGACAAGGCCCTCTGGCCCATGATCATGGGCAGTTTGGGGGACACCTGGGCACAGAGCACAAATGTCAGAGGCAGTGGGGAGAAAGGGCTCTCACCTGGCCAGCAGAGCCACAGCAAAGTGGTGGGTGTCAAGAGAGAGCAGCGTGTCCCAGCCACACCTGCGTTCCATTGCCACCACCACATGCTCACAGCGGAGAAGGCAGAGCAGGCACTTCAGGGTGCGCACTGCAAACCTGTGTGCACAGCAAAGGCCAGGTCACGCTGGCAGCACTGGCTCCTTGGCAGGCCACATGGCAGGGACAGGAGGAGTGGGATGGAGCACCTGTTGGGGCTGGTGGCAAGGCCGTGCTCTTGCTGACATCCCTTCCAGAAGGCATCGACCTCCTCTGGCAACTCTTCCGTGCTGAAGAACACTTGGAAGAGCAGATGCACAAATAGGCGGGGGAAATACACCTTCAATATCCGTGGCAGACAGGGCACCTGCAGGATCTTCCACATCACCACGGTTGCCTGCAAAGGACAAAGCCCCCCGGGACAGCGCTCAATGCCCAGGCGTCCGTGTGGCAGGGCCCTAGCGTGGCAGGGAGAGGCCCGGAGAGAGGCAGGGGAAGCCTCTCAGGGCCTGCTGGGCCTGAAGCTGCCCCTGGGCCAGGTTTCAGGCCAGCAGATGGAGTGGGGGAAGGAGGATGGAGAGCTCTGGAGAGGCGGCCTTGGGGCCAGCAAAGGCCACTTGCAGAAACTCACAGCCAGGCCAAAGACAGCCGTTTGGTCCCCATCGGAGGTGCACGTGCTGTACTCTGGCCAGCTCCCCAGCACATCCAGGAAGATCAGCTGTGCCAGCTCCGCAGTCCTGGCTGAGCCCATGATGGTCTTCCACATGGCCATGGCAGCTCTGCGGGGTCAGAGCTCTGTCTCAGGGGGGTCTCAGACACAGCACCAGGGGGAGCTGAGCTGGCTGCCAGTTCTGCCTCTGCCCACTGGCCCTGGCCAGCAGCAGCCAGGCAGCCCAGGCCTGTGGGGACAGAGCCCTGAGGGGCAGGGAGGGAGCATGGCAGCAGGCTCAGGGGCCGACGTGCCAGGGCTGGGAAAGGCAGCAGCCAGAGGGCCCTGGAAGTCTCTGTTGCTCAGACACCTGGGACAGGCTGTACAGGGTGATGGGCTGGGGAGGCCTGAGCTCTCTGGGCAGGTGGGCCCCATACCTGTCACAGGACGGGGCCACACGCAGGAGCGTCAGGACTGCGTCATCTGGCTGTGCTTCCGTGAGGTCCAGCAGGGCCTCGTCCAGCCTGGGCTCAGCACAGTCATTGGCCACGAGCCACTGGTGGATGAACCTCACCATGGCGGGCACCTGCAGAAGGCACAGGGAGACTTGGGAAGCTGCCAGAGGGAGCAACGTTCCCAGCTTGCCCAGAGAAGTGCTTCCCTTCCCCGCGCACTGCCATGTGGCCTCAAAGGCTCACAGCAACCAGCATGCGTGGCTTGGGAGGCCAAGCAATTCCTGGGAGGATCAAACCCTGCCCACAGGCTGCTTACTTGTTCTGGATAGTATAAACCTTCCTCTACAAGCATACACAGGAGGGCAGCGCTGGTCTTGCTTTGGAACAGGGGCGAGTATGCTCTGAGCCCAGTGCCCATGGCGATGGTCTCTTCCTCCTGCATTCTCCTCATGAATTTGCAGATGAACTGTAGGAGAAGGGCAGGAAGCCGGGGATGTTGCATGGAGTGCTGCACACACGGTGCTGGGCTGAGCAGGGACAGCAGGCCCAGCCCAGCTGGGGGTGGCTGCAGGTACCTGCGCTGTGCTGCGGAAGCGGCCATGGCTGGATTCCTGCTCCTGTGTGCGCTCCAGGGCTGCATCTGGCAAAGAGCGAGTGCAGCCAGAGCTGAGGGGCTGCGGGAGAGGCTGGAGAACACAGCCCAGCCCTGCGCTGCCAGGCAGGGAGAGCCCCAGGATGCCCCAGGGGATGGAGCATGGCCACTGCAGGGTGTCTGCCTGGGCCCTCTTCCGTCCTGTCCATGGGCATTTCCCCAGGGGATGGGATGGGATGGGATGGGATGGGATGGGATGGGATGGGATGGGATGGGATGGCATGGGATGGCATGGGATGGCATGGGATGGGATGGGATGGGATGGGATGGGATGGCATGGCATGGCATGGCATGGCATGGCACGGGATGGGATGAGATGGGATGGGATAGGATGGGATGGGATGGGGCCAAGTTGGCTGCAGGCTCCAGCCCTGCAACCCAGCTCTGCCACTCACCCTCCTGTGGTGGATGGAATGGCACCACCTCCTCAGTCTCCTGTGCTGGGGCAGCTCCAGGGCCTTCTTCCTCCTCCACCTCCTCCACCCAGGCCATCTTGGGCACTCTCGGGGGTCTCTGCTCCATGTCTCTGACTGGAGCTACTTGTGGGAGAGGTGCCCTGGGAAAGCTCCGGGGCACCAAGTCCCACACTCTGCCCTTGAGGGCAGCTGAAGAATAGAAGCCTCGCAAGGCCACGGGTCACCGAGTTCTGTGCTCTGGCCTCGAGCTCAGCTGCAGGAACAAGGCTGCGGAAAAGCTCGGGCTCAGACGGGAACGAGCGTGCTGTGTGGGGGCTCCTCACGGCACTGCTCTGTCCAGTTGTGCCCCGTTGCGGGCTCCCAGCTCCCGGGCAAGCTTCTATTTCCCACGTGTCACAAAGGGGCCTTGGACACCGGGTTCCGTTCCATGGCACGGTGACCGTGCTGCAGCGTGCCACCCAGGGCCCTTGCACACACTGCCGCCTGCCCTGGGGCCGCCCCCAGCCCGGCCAAAGTGGCCCAGGCTGGAAGGAATGCCTGGCCCCAGGTGTCTAAGGCAGCCCCACAGGATCTTTAGGAAGGGCTCAGAGCATCAGCAAACGCTGCCTTGCTCTGCGGGCTCAGGGCAGCAGAAGGAGCCCCCAGGGCTGCCGACGCAGCCGCGCCAGGAAGGGCATGGGGCCTTCCAGGGAAGCTGGCACGGCCTCCTTGGGACACGTCCCGGCCCGTGGCCATCCTAAACCCGCGGGTGTGACACGCACAAGGAACGTGTGGGCCCGGGCACGAATGCTGCTCTGAGCCCTGGGGCCCAGGCAGCGCTGACAGCAGCAGCTGTGGCAGAGTCCCTGCCCAAGCAGAGCTGCCACCCCCCGAGCCCTGGCAGCCCTGGTGCCCGTCTCCTGCCCCAGAGACCTGTGCCTCCGGGGGGCTTCTGTGCCACAGGGAGCCAAAGCCCACCTGCATTGGGGCCTGTGCTCCTTCCTGCAGGGGCTGATGGGCAGAGCACCTGGAGAAACTGCTGGCAAGACTTAGTCTCTGCCAGATGATGTTGCTCCTTCCTGAAATGTATTTTTTTCTTGGAAGGCATTGGCAGTAGCACCACAACACCATCCATTTCTGAGTTTCCCAGGGCAATTAGATTGCAAAGTAACACTGTGATGTTTCCTTGTGCTTTTCTCACTCTCTTTCCTGCATTCTGGAAAAAATAGAATCTGCCCAATCTCTGATATTCTCAGCTTCAGTTGCTGCCTGTCTGGCTGTGGCAGCTCATGTCCAAACAAAACTGTGTCCCTGCTGAGCACAGCAATGGGTGGCCACAAATAGGGAGGTTCCCCAGTGAACAGGAAGGCAGACACGTGGAAGTGCAGAGGATAACTCTGGGAGGAGAAGCTGTTCAGTGTCTCTGATTATGGTGCCCGCACCCTGAAGCAGCAGCCAGGAGAAGTGCTGTAAGCAGACAGGGGCAGTTTTGGGCACCACAATATAAAAAGATAGTAAGCTATTATCCAGAATGCAAAGGAGGACTGCAAGGATGGAGTGTGGTCTGGAGGGGCAGCTGAGGCCACTCTAGTCTGTTCAGCCTGGAGGAGAGTAAAGGGCGTCATTGTGGTCTCCAACATCCTCCTGAGGGGAATCAGAGGGGCTGCTGCAGCTCTCGTCACTGTTGGGAGCAGTGACAGCACTCGAGAAAAGGGCAGGGAGCTGGGACAGGGCAAGTTTCATTTCCATATCAGGAAAAGGTTTTTCACCCAGAGCACGGTCGGGCACTGGCACAGGTTCCCCATTGACGCAGCCCAGCGGAGCCCGGGCCGGCTCTGGGGAAAACTCTGGCGCTGTGCCAGGAGTGGGGAACGGCCAAGGCGTGGGCTCTGCCTGCGGCTGAACCTGATGAGCCACTGCTCAGTGGCTCGGGATCTGATAACTGCAGCACGGAGCAGGCAAAAGAGAAGGAGGAGGCTCCTCCATTGTGAGGTTCCACAGGCAAAGGTTTATCCCAAGGGAAGGATTCAGAAGCAAAGAGCCACCAGCACTTCTGTGCACGGCATTTTATAGGGGTACAACTCAGGGGGTGGATACAAACCATTGAGCAAGAAGGAATCTGCAGGGCAGGAGCGAGGGGATTACATCAGTTGCTTGGGACTAATTAGGACAGATGGGAGGAGAGGGTAGGTGCCATGCATGAGTGGGGTTTCCTGCAATAGGGGAATTCCAAAGGGGTGGTGCAGTCAGGGATTGGTCCAAGACAACACTGACAGGGAAGGTTCAGGAATAAAGAGCTGGGTTACCTTGACAGGCAGGGAAGGAGCTGGAACAAAGAGTGGGGAATGCCAGGAGGGACAGCTTTGAGGGAGGGCAAAACCTAGGGGTAAACCAACTTGGGGAAAACATGGGGTACATTAAAACAAACTATTATACAATAACTGATAAATAAACACAAACTGCAACACCCCAGGGAAATGGGCACAGCACCAAGCCCGTCTGAGGTTGAGAAATCTTTGAACAACATCGAGCAGTCACTCAAGCTTTAAACACTACATCAAAAGTCAAGGGTTGTGAACTCTAGGTTTACATGAGTATATACTCCTGAGTTTTACTTTAGGCAGTGTTTTAAGAAACTTGTTTTATGTTCGATCATAGCCCAGTTCCTTGTAGATTGTGTAGAATGTGTAATCCTTTTGTTTTCATTGCTTGTTAGGACTATAAAAAAGAATATTGGTGCTGGGTGACTCAGAGACACCCAGTGTGTGTTAAGTGCAGTAATACAGGGGATAAAGAGAAGGAAAAGAGAAGAAGTAATTACACATACTGATATGTTTGGAAATTAAGATAGCATTAAGAATGAATAACACAAGAAGTAAAAATGTTATTAAAAAGAGTCCACTAGAATGTATTTTAGCACATTTATGAGAAAGCTTTGGGAGGAATCCTGGAGGGTAATTTTTCAAAGGTAATCTGATTAAATACTCTACCCCATGGTAGTAGCCTTGGTATCAGTTAGAAAGTGGTGAAAAGCGATCCCCTTATGGAACTTTAAATTATCATACATTGTGACAGTTGATGTTATTTTTATGAAAAGAAGAAAAATGAGATCATGTGATGTATGCAGACATGTTTTTTACCCTGGAGAATAAACCTGAGTGGCAGAAAGAATGTGGCTTTGATTTGGTCCCACAGGACCCTTTAGTCCTAACCTTGGAAAGAAATAACAGGCAGAAAATAAAGAGATGCTGTTCAGCATGTAGCATAGGGCAGAGATGTTTGAAATTGGCTAAAAAGCATGAGGAAGATTGTGTTCTAGGTGTCCAAGAGTTACAGCAGAGTTACCCCAGGCCAGCTTGGGTACACTCCCCCTCACCCAACCACTCCGCACCCTGAATGAAACCCAAATGGCAGTGAGAATGAGATGAATAATCCTGGTGCGGGGACAATTTCAGAGACCCCAGTGACAACCAACACAAGGAATAAAACCAGGACTGCTTTGCCTTTAGTCACCCCTTTAAGGCAAGTAGTGGGTCCCCAAGAAGAAGCCATGTGGGTGAACTTCTGCTTTTCTACTAGTGACCTGAAGAGTTGGCAGGAAAAAGTTAAAATTTATAGGGAAAACCCCAGCAAAGTAGCAAAACGATTTGAGTTCATATTCAAGAATCGAGACCCAGACTGAGGTGATGCTGATTTCATGCTGACAGAGCTAAGAAAACCAGCAAAAGAGTTGGTGATAAAGGTAGCCAGAGCCCATGTGCAGGGACAAATTGCTAGTGGAGCCTGACAAGGTACAGTGGACCAGCTGTTTCCTATTGTAAACCCTTTGTGGGACCCAAATGATGCAGGCAGCTGTGCAATGGTAGCCAGATACCAGGAACTAGTCAAATTTGAATTAAAAATGCCATTCCAGAAGCAATGAATTGGTCAGTAATATATAATGTTACACAGGGACAGCATGAGTCACCCACTGACTTTGTGAACAGGCTCTGAGCAGCTGCACGGAAACGCACAGCCCTGGATCCCTGGTCGGATATGGGAAAGCAGCAGTTCCTTTCCCTGATGTTTGGGCAATCTAGCCCAGATGTCAGGCAGGAACTTCAGAAGCTGAAAGAGCCTGTAAAGAGAGACTTAAAGGCATTAATGAAAAAGCATAGAAGGTGTATGATAATAAAGACAGAGAAAAAGAAAAAGAACTCCCTGCAGCCACAGTGGCAGCTCTGGATCAGCTCCAGGGAGAGGACGTGGGCGTGGATGAAGCAGAGGCAGGGGCCAAAATTCCAGAGGCAGAGGAGGTTCAAACCAGCCACAGGCCAAGCTGGGGCCAAATCAATGTGCATCTTGTAAGAAAGGACACTGGAAATGCCAGTGCCCAGAGTTAGCAGACACAGTACACAAAACTTTTGTAGCCACTCTAGATGATAAGAAATGACCAAGACTGGCAGATCTTACCCTAGCAGGCCCACTGGTTAAAATACAGCTGAAGAATGATAAGGAAGTTGAATTTTTAGTAAATAGTGGAGACACATTTTCACTCTTGAATCAAGCATTGATACCCAAAAGTGAAAACTGTCTTCAAGCAAGAGGAGCCACTGGGCAGAACAATGCATTCTTCCTGAAACTACTTAAATGTAAAATTGAGAAGAAAATGGGAATACATTTGTTTCTTGATTTACCAAACTCACCCAAATCTGCCCTAGGCAGGGATTTGCTGGAAAATTTAGAAGCGACAGTTCAGCTTAAAAAAAGAAAAATGAAATTTAAGGTACCTGAAGACAAATTGGTTTTAGCATTAGGACTGACAATTGACACAAGACCAACAAACAATAATAACTCTTTAGAGTAAGTATTGAATCAGGTGTACCCAAGAGTAGGGGATACTGATAGGCCAGGAAAATCAAAACGAGCAGACCCTGTAAAAATCGAGCTACAGACAAGAGTTAGGCCAGCAGTCAGAAAGCAATAGCCTTTAAGATTAGAAGATAGGAAAGGAATACAGGCAACAATCACTAAATTCCTGACATTATAGGATTATTGGAAGAATGGGAGTCCAAATTTAATACTCCTAGATTGGCAATAATCAAACCCAATGGAACTTAGAAACTAGTGCCAGATTTACAGGCAATTAATGATTTCTGCCTGACTACCTTACTAGCTAAGCTTTGAGATGATTTTATTTGGTTTCCAGTGATAGATGTGAAAGATGCTTTCTTCTGCCTGCCACTTGCGGAAGAAAGTCAAAATATATTTGCTTTTGAATGGGAGAACCCTTGCACAGGCAGGAAAAATCAACTTAGGTGGGCAGGATTACCTCAGGGGTACAAAAACATTCCCAGTTTTTGGGAATCAATCAGCTGAAGAATTAGAGCTATGGCAATCGCGGCCTGGGGAAGGAACACTCCTACAGCATGCAGATGATTTGTTAATTGCTACTGATACTACTAAAGAATGTTTTGAGCGGGCAGTGAACCTTTTGAATGTTCCTGGACTGAGTGGTTATCAAGTATCTGCCCAGAAAGCCCGGCTGGAGCAGCAGCTGTGGCTGTGCCCCTCCGAGGGGGCGCTTGCAGTCCCCGGCTTGCCCTGGCACAGCGAGCGGCAGGGACACTCTCCCGCTCCTCGGGAGGCCGCGAGAGCGGCTGAGGCTTTCACCTGCTGCGGACAAGACACCGAAGCCACGCTGGTAGGAGAAGGAGAGGGGACTCCAGCTGGGGGCAAAGTCCAGCTTTATTACAGAGCTCCAAGGAGATCCGCAACCCAGGGGATCCAGTGAACTGGAGACAGAGAACTGGGCTGTGCAAGGTGTTATAAAGGGCAGAGTGAACAGGGGAGGGGATGGCCCATCTGCCAATGGAATTCCAGGAGGGCGTGGGGAGCAGGGAAACAGACATGTAGGGGAACCAATGGGGGTAAACTGGGGGAGGGGCCCCGGTGCCTGAGCCTATCACTCGACACCCTTGGGAGAAGTTTCTGGAGGGAAGGGATGGGCTGTGGAGTGACAGGCAGGACACAGGGGAGGGGTTGAGGGGATGACAAGGCAGTTTTCAGGGAACCAGGGAAGGAGGCAGCGAGATTGACATTAAAAAGGAGGGAGGAAGCAACGGGGGCAGAACTGTTATAAGTTGCAGTGAAGAACCAACCACCTACAAGTGAGTCCAAATTAAATGTAATTTATTAATTGATAGTGCAAGCGATAATAGGCAAATTACAGCACTGAGTGAAGCCAACAAAAGGGTTGCACCCACCCAGGAGCGCTGGGTGTAGCTGGGGAGTCACCGCTCCTCCTTCGGCCCACACCACTCCGCAGTTCAGTCCTCCTTTTTATCTGTTATTGTTGGGTGTCCTTCCAGTGTTCTCTGCGTCTGTGCCGATAGTTGCTAGGGGCTCTTATTCTGCCTTCTGGTGGTCGTCTGGACGAAGGCTCCCGTCCTCTTCCTCGAGGTCTTACAATAGCTTTGACCATATATAGGCATATAGCTACATATAGTTACACATTTGCTTAGTTAGCCTTTCAACATATTAGCTTCTGACAGTTTGTGGTTTAAGCCTTATGACATTTATTTTGCAATATATTAGCCCATTATATTCATCTTGCAACATATTAGCTGGTTACATCTATCCTTGTAGGTTTTTTCTATTATTGGCTTTTCCCCCCCTTATAGTCTTTTTAGCAACTTGATGAACAAACTAAGACATTAACTCATTACAACTCCCCCCTTTTTCTTTTACCCATTTTGTTCATCAAATCATCTTAATGCAAGTTGACTCAAGGTGGCTTCCTCTCCCAATTCTAGATTTTCTACCGGTTCATATTTGGTCTTGATTAAAAGGAGATGGGCAGCCTCTAACCTTCCTTTCACTATCTTAAGTATTGTATTAAATATGCAGGGTCCAAAAGTTAGCCCAAGAATTATCATAATTGCTGGTCCTGCTATTGTAGAGAGTAGGGTGCTTAACCATGGGGATTGGTTGAACCTATACTCGAACCATCCTTGTTGGGCCTCTCTTTCTCTCTTCCTTTGTGCCAGCCTTTCCCTCAATTCAGCCATTGAGTCTCGGACCACTCCGGTATGGTCCGCGTAAAAACAACACTCTTCTCTTAGAGTGGCACATAGCCCTCCTTGCTGCATGAACAAGAGGTCTAACCCTCGTCTGTTCTGCAGGGTGACTTCTGAAAGTGAAGAGAGAGATTTTTTGAGGAAGGAAATTGATTTCTCTATTCTCTGTAGGTCCTCATCAATAGTCATCTGTAGTTGAGAGAGCCCTTGCTGTTGAGTTGCAAGGGCTGAGATACCTGTGGCTGCACAGGTAGCACCTAAACCGAGGAGCATTGCTATGGTTATTCCCGTTATTACCTCCCTTTTTTGGATTTGGTCTGGTTCTTCTAAGGGGTGATACATCTCCTCTTCCTTGTGGTACAGGAGCTTTGGGACGATTAAAACTTGAATACAAAAGTCGTTAGCATTATCGAATCTATCAAGGAGTATACAGGGCATTACCCCAGATCACTGGCATACCCACATTCCTGATGTGGCCGGAATTGCCCATTTATAGTTCTTACTCTTAGGCATGATAAATTTGGTGCAGAAATTGCCCATCCGCCTTGCTGAGGCTGCATTACCGAAACATTTGCCTTGGCCTGTGACCTGACTTAGGGTAGTTCCTCTCTGGGGAGTGTCCCACCTGCACTGGTGTGGATTCTCTGTTGTTGAGTAGTTAAAGGGGTTATTAAGGGTGATACCTTCATAAAAGGGGGGCTTCACATCATAACATAGCCAGCATGATTTCCTAAGGTTTGGGTTAGATTGATTCAGTGATAAAAAGGTAGCATTTAATACACTAAGAAACGGATCGTAAAAAGCTGAAGTCTCTAAGGGATTATTAAAAGAAACGTTGTGACTAGCCGTGGCTCCCTTCTTGGGCCCACCTGCTGTAAGAATTGGATTGGGTCCAATTGGTCGGGGTACCGATGGTAAAAGTCGGGCAATTTGTATGTTCACCTAAATATCATGAAAGGTGCGAACAAATACCGGCCATACTCTTCCCGTGGCCCAACTCTTATGGGTTGGTTGCAGAATTGTCATAGTATAACCCGTGCAAGTGTGCTTTCTCCCATCCCGGGGCGTATATATCTGTTTGCTACTATCGAACAGTGGTTCGCGACAGCCACGGGAAGTGTACTTGACTTGCAGGAACTTATCAGGTTGCTGTGGTTGCCATCTATTACTTGTTACAATAGTCTCACAACCCCAATATCCACAGTACCCGTATCCAGGATAATTACAGTAACTTTTGCCTGGGTTAGAAGCAGGACACCAATAGGTTTGGTGCAGTGCTTGTTCTCCAAAACGAGGAAATCCCAGTCGCAGGGGAAAAATGTCCTTTAATCTAAATTCAAAAGATGGGTCGGTTGATGTAATAGTTTCTTTGATAACAATTTCGTCTGAAAGATGGTGTAGAACCCACTTAAATGGCTGGTAAGGGTCGTATTCTGTATCAGTCTGCCCTCTGCTGATTAATTTTGAAAATAAGATCACATAGAGGTACCATTGCCGCTTGGATCTTATTATTGTCAGATTCCTTGAAAGTTGCTGATCTGATTGATGATTGGCTGCTTTTTCTTAAAAAAAACTGGGATATATGGGTTGTGGGAGCATTCAAGGATCCAGTCCTGCAAACAAAACCCTTATAATAGATTTAAGTGAATCTCGTATCTGCTTGAGTTAGATGTTCTCCTCCCCCCTCTATATTTCTAGTTACTTATTCCTATGTTCCCTATCACAGATTTGCCAAAAAGGGTGAGGTTCTATTCTAAAGATTTTACATACTCTTTGATTTCCCTGGAGAGTGGAGAGCTGTCCTTTCGGATTCCCGGAGTGTGTTAGTCCTCAAGGGAACTTCAGTATTCGAGAGGCAGTAAGCACGCTCCACCGTGGGTCGCAGGTCCCTTTACCTTTTCCTCTCTGCCTCACCCGTCGATCCGGTTGCATCGGGCCACGGGGTGAACCATCTTCTCAGCAGCAGAGGTATTTGCTCAGGGATCCCTTTTGCTCTTGCCTTTCTCGATACGGTTCCCAATTCCTTTTTCAAAGGAGAACTGCAATAATACCGGGCATCTATTTCCAGCAGTATTTTTTTTTACAAAGGGAGTGGGTTAACTAGCATGAGAGCAACATGCCTCTGAATTTAGACCCCTTAGTAAAGATTCCCTATTGCCTGTAAAAATGCATATCTTACCCACTCCCCCAAAGCTCCCCTAATCTTAGAATTGTTTCTGTTAATTCCCCTTTTAACACGCTCTGTAAATACCAGCCTCAGGCCTTTCTCGGCGGTATTGGACCCACCACCGTTTTTGGCAAATCCTGCAAACAAAGGCATACAAAAGGATAACATTCCCACCCCCCAATTCTGGAATATATCTAGCATCCATAATTTTTTGTTGGTCTTCGGGAATAAACCCATAGACGACGATGGTGCCAATATTCGTTCTCGGCATACCACTTAATGCTAAGTACAGAATAAGGATAAGGCACAAATACGTTTTTATCACACTCAAAAGTGATTATGTGTGATTTCTTACAATAAACTAAAAGAGTAACATATGTGCAGATTGCGTTGGCGTTGACTGCCCGGTAAGCCTCTTCTCTGTTCTCGAATAATTGATGTATATTCTGAACAGACCTGGGCCCACCAATAAACCACTCTAATTGTCTTTCCCACATAGAGTTCCTCCGGTGTTCGTGATAACTCCGCACATAAATTATAAAATAAACGTCTAGCATAAATCCATTTTAGTGCTCTACATTTACCACATTCGAACTGGATCCAAGAGGTACAAAGGTGCATTTTGTACATTTTAAATATTTAAATGTTTTGAATTGTTTTGTAAAATATTCTGATTGTATATCTTGAAGGGTTACCCTTTCAGACTCTAAAGATAGCATATCCCTACACCATTGGAGGATTCCTTCTTCCAAGAGATTCCAGCAAAATTGCTCCCTCTCACGTGCCTCTGGACACACTCTATCATCAAGTAGGGCAGGCTGCCACATTGGTAGTTCCATTTGTCCATATGGTTGTTTTGTTTCAAAGTCTCTAGGGTACAATGTCTTAATATTCAGAGTCCAAGCCAAACTGGCTGAAATCTGTCCAACACATTCACTACGCTGGTTCCTGGCTTTTTGTTTTGTTTTTTTTTTCTTTTTGCAGTTCCTGCTGGGGAGAACCAAAAGGTCCTCTTGATCTAGGTGAGGACTAGTCTCTTTTGAGCTGAACCTTTAGATTTCCGGGCTGACTCATTACTTTCCATGTGCGCTCAGATTCAACTGGTCTCTTTACTCGACTAGCATCAGTCCACCCTTTCTCAGCCATTCGAATGGCAGTTTCTGTGGTAAGCAATACCACATACAGACCTTCCCAACAAGGTGTTAGGGAAGCTTCTTTCCAGGTCTTAATCAACACTTGATCCCCAGGTTTGATTTGATGGAGGGCAACATCTAAAGGGGGTCTCTGCACTAGTAATCCTTTATCCCGGAGCTCCCTTCTCCTATTCATCAAATGGGTTAGATATTGGTTTATCTGTACATTTTCCAGACAAGGATGATCTGCCGGTGCCTCCATGTCATATGGCATTCCATATAACATCTCAAATGGGGAAATCCCTACATCTGTCCGTGGCTGGGTACGGATATTCAGTAAGGCCAGTGGTAAACATTTGAGCCAGGACATTCTTGTTTCTATCATTATGTTAGTCAATTGTCTCTTTATTTCTCCATTCATTCTCTCTACTCTGCCCGAACTCTGAGGGTGCCATGGGGTGTGATATTGCCATTGTGTTCCTAAAGCAGTAAAAACTTCTTTTGCTACCTTGGAAGCAAAATGAGGGCCCCTGTCAGAATCTATCACTTCAATTAAGCCATATCTAGGAATTATTTCCTCAAGTATTGTTTTAACCACCACATGACTTGTTGCTCGAGCAGTGGGAAAGGCTTCTACAAAGTGGGTCAGGTGATCTACCAGGACCAATAAGTATTTGTATCGTCCTACTTTAGGTAATTCTGTAAAATCTGTCTGTACATGGGAGAATGGTCTATGGGCCAACTCCCTTCCTCCCATTACCCGGGACTTCTGGTGCTGTTTGTTAACCTTCTGACAGGTGAGGCACCGGTGAGTAATCTGCTTTGCCAAGTTATGTAACCCGATACACATGTATTTTATAGCAAACTGATCAATTAATGCTTGTGTGCCCCAGTGTGTTTTCTCATGTATTGCCTGGAGTATTCTTAGGGCTAAGGCCTTTGGGACCACTTCCCTCCCATCCTGCAACAACCAACTCCTTTCTTTTTCTTGTATTCCCATCTGCTTTAATTTTTCCTGTTCCTTTGCAGAGAAAGTTAGGATATATTTTGAGCCATGATACCAACAACGGATTTTCTCTGGGTTGTCACAAGAACACCTTATAGCCTCGGTCCCAAAAGTCTTCCAGCAAGCATAACAGGGGGTCTCCTCTAAATCTTTACCACATGTAGAACAATTTTCTCTAGATCTCACAATACTACCTTCTTGGAGTGTCATCAAAGCTGCTCTTTTAGCTTCCTGGTCCGCTAAATTATTCCTTCGGGTAGTGGCTCCAATTCCTGTTTGGTGGCCCTTAACATGCACGACCGCTATCTCTGCAGGGCCTCTTATGGCTTTAAGGGTTCATCGTATTAGTTCCTCATGAATTAACCCCTTGCCCTGGGAATTGATTAATCCCCTTTCCTCCCAAATCTTTCCAAAAGGTGTGCACGATGCCAAACGCATATTTAGAATCTGTATAGATAGTTCCAGTTTTGCCCTTAAGCCATTCCAAAGCTCGTAAGACAGCGTAGAGTTTGCACGCCTGGGCTGACCAGCTAGGGCTCAAGGGTCCTGATTCTACCACTGAAAGGGTTTTGCCATCCACTATTGCATACCCTGACCTTTTCCCTTCCACTACTCGAGAGGACCCGTCCACAAACAGCCTATCTCCCATTTCTAACTCCTCTTCTTCTAGGTTGGGGCGAACTTTTGTTTGTTCCTCAATGTTCCGCAGACAGTCGTGAGTGAGTTCTTCTTCAGGTTCCCTGTAAAGGAACTGGGCTGGGTTCTGAAGGGATGTAGTGCCTAATTTTAATTTTGGGGATGCTATTAGTATCCCTTCATATTTCAAGAGCCTCGCATCCGTGATCCACTTTTCAGCCTTTTGTTGTAAAACTCCCCTAATATTATGTGGAGATGGTACATGCAGCTCTGCTCCAAAGGTAACCTTGCTGGCTTCCTCCACCAATAGCGCTGCTGCCCCTATTACTTGGAGACAAGTTGGCCATCCCCGACTAACAGGATCCAATAATTTGGAAAGATATGCCACAGGCTTTTTACTCCCTGCCCAATTTTGTGCTAACACCCCATATGTAGTACCTTCATCTATATTGACAAACAGATAAAAAGGCTTTCTGAGGTTGGGGAGGCTGAGAACCGGAGCGTTCACCAGCTCCGTCTTTAATGTGTCCAGTCGTTCCTCATCTTCCTTAGACCACTTAACTAGTCCCTCCTTTGTGAGCTTATCATACAGGAATTTGGTTTTCCTACTAAAATTTTCAACCCACTGTCTACAATATCCAAATAGCCCCAACAGTTGTCTAACTTGCCTTTTATCCTTGAGGCACGAAGGGAGAGTATACCCTGGACCCTGTCAGGATCCAACTTTTTCGTTCCCTCAATTAACCTGTGTCCTAAATATTTTACCTCTTTCTCTACAAACTGCAATTTAGATTTTGAAACTTTTAGCCCTTTTAGACTAAGGAAATTTAACAACTTTATACTTCCCTTTCTTACTGATTCTTCCTCTTTTCCTGCTATTGGCAAATCGTCCACATACTGAATTAAGGTGGTCCCTTCCTCGGGGTGATATTCCTGCAGGATCTGTTCTAACCTTGTCTGAACAGATTAGGGGATTCTGTAAATCCCTGGGGCAATACTGTCCATCGAAGTTGTTGCTTGCAGTGTGTGTCTGGATCTTCCCATTCAAATGCAAAAAAATCTCGTGATGTTTCCTTAAGTGGGCAAGCCCAAAATGCGTCCTTAAGGTCTGCCACTGTGTAATATCTGTGTTCAGGCCCCAGTTTACTGAGTAAGGTATATGGATTAGCTACCACAGGGAACCTTTCAACTGTTCTTTTATTAATTTCTCTCAAATCATGTACTAACCTATAGCTCCCATCTGATTTTTGAACAGATAATATGGGAGTATTGAAGGGTGACATGCAAGGTTCAAGCAACCCCTGCTGCAATAGCCGTTCAATTTCTGGTTTTAATCCCTTGCTCCCTTTGCTGGATAGGGGGTATTGCTTTACCCTGATAGGAATTTCGGGATTTTTAATGGTTACCTCAAAAGGAGGAATATCCAATCTGCCTACAGTGTCTGGAGTGTACCAAACTTCTGGGTTAATTTCTTCTTCATCACTGATTCTTAAAGGGCATAATTTTACACTTAATTTATCTTCAATTATCTCTATCCCTATTCCTAATTCAATCATAAGGTCCCGCCCCAAAAGATTATAATCGGCTTCTGGGACCAACAATAAGGACCCTATTCCTATTTTAGAAGGCCCTTCAATTACCACATCTTTTATCATAGGTACACCAAAGGGTTCCCCCTTAGCTCCCACTACCTGCACTACTTCTGCAGACAGATTACATCCTTTAGGGAGAGTTTGTACCGTAGATTGTTCGGCACCCGAATCCACAAGGAATTTGTATACCTGTTGCTGGGGACCTATTTTAAGCTTTACCAGGGGCTCTGTTGTTTCTCTTTTCCCCAGCAAGTAGAGCCCCTGACACCCTTAGTCCCGAAACTGTTTCTCATCTGCTTGCCTTTCGCGGCATTCCTGTCTCATGTGTCCTTTCTTCCCACAGTAATAGCAAACGACCCCACCCCCCTTTTCTCTTGCTTCATCTTTCTTTTACATACCTGGAACCCTCTGACTCATTTGCCCCTTCTTTTGACCCTCTCGTACTGCTTCTCCCATTATCCTCATTTGCTTGTGACTTTGATCCTCCCTTCTGACATACACCTTCTGGGCCTCCCTTAACAACTCATCTAAGGCTCTGTCCTGCCAATCTTCCATCTTCTCTAGCTTCTTTCTAATATCCACCCATGCCTTGGCTACAAATTGCATTTTCAGCAAAGCTTGCCCAACAGGAGGGGGTGGTGCATCAGGATTTTGTAGGGGTGGTAAATAAGGTGGAGGAGAAAGATCAGGCATTTCCCAATTATCTCCTGATCTCTTCTTCTTTTTTCTTAGATTTTAGTACAAATAGGGAAAAACCGGTCTCACCAACAATCCACAGGGCAGCATATTCACTTCCCTCCGCACTAAATGGTTCCTTTGAATTAACATATGTGTTCAGGGCTTGACAGATCCAATCCTCAAATGCTCCAAACACAGGCCAGTAAAGGCTATCCGCCCTGATTTGTTTCCCTCCCCAAACCTCCATACAGTAATGGATCATTTTTGCTCGGTCCTTCCCCCTTCTGGAGGGATAAGTATCCCAGAACTTAATCATCAAGCCTAAAGGGCTATCTGGAGGTATTGAGGGGAGCCCTATGCAAGGTCCTTTCTTTATGGAATTAGAGGGCTTGCTCTTCCCCTGTCCCATCTTCCGGAGTGTCTTTAGAGGGTTTACTCTCCCCTTGTCCCCTCCTGGAGTGTCTTCTTGCACACACTCTCTCACTTCCCCCCGTTCGTGGCCCAGTCCCTCGCGGGTACTTGGGAACCGCACTATAAGGGGTCCGCACTCACACCGTCCAGAGGACGTCTCACACACCGCACTCCGGGAGTGCCACACTCCGGGATCCCAACCCCAACCGGACGCTACCCAGGGCTTATACTCACGCTCCTCACCGCGTCTTGTCCGGGCTTCGTGCACAAAGATTATGGGCTTGCCGGCCTTCAATTTGCCTATTATCGAATTTGGGTTCGTCGGTCGGGGGTCCTGGAGAATGGCAACCTTGGGGCCACCGTGAGGTGGGGCGCCTCCCCGACAGGTTCTCTTCTCCAAGAATTTTCCCGATCCGAGTCACGGCACCAATTTGTTATAAGTTGCGGTGAGGAACCAACCACCGACAAGTGAGTCCAAATAAATGTAATTTATTAATTGATAGAGCAAGCGATAATAGGCAAATTACAGCGCTGGGTGCAGCCAACAAAAGGCTTGCACCCACCTGGGAGCGCTGGGTGTAGCCAGGGAGTCTCCGCTCCGCCATCGGCCCACACCACTTGGCAGTTCAGTCCTCCTTTTTATCTGTTGTTGTTGGGTGTCCTTCCGGCGTTCTCTGTGTCTGCGCCGATAGTTGCTAGGGGGTCTTATTCTGCCTTCTGGTGGTCGTCTGGACGAAGGCTCCCGTCCTCTTCCTCGAGGTCTTACAATGGCCTTTACCATATATAGGAACATAGCTACATATAGTTACACATTTGCTTATTTAGCCTTTCAACATATTAGCTTCTGACAGTTTGTGGTTTAAGCCTTATAACAGTTATTTTGCAATATATTAGCCCATTATATTCATCTTGCAACATATTAGTTGGTCACATCTATTCTTGCGGTTTTTCTATTATTGGCTTTTCCCCCTTCTGTAGTCTTGATGAACAAACTAAGACATTAACTCATTACAGAAAGCAAATATATTTTGACTTTCTTCTGCAAGTGGCAGGCAGAAGAAAGCATCTTTCACATCTATCACTGGAAACCAAATAAAATCACCTCCAAGCTTAGCTAGTAAGGTAGTCAGGCATAAATCATTAATTGCCTGTAAATCTGGCACTAGTTTCTAAGTTCCATTAGGTTTCTTTATTGCCAAACTAGGAGTATTAAATTTGGACTCCCATTCTTCCAATAATCCTAACGTCAGGAATTTATTGATTGTTGGCTCTATTCCATTCCTATCTTCTAATCTTAAAGGCTATTGCTTTCTGACTGCTGGCCTAACTCTTGTCTGTAGCTCGATTTTTACAGGGTCTGCTCATTTTGATTTTCCTGGCCTATCGGTATCCCCTACTCTTGGGTACACCTGATTCAACACTTGCTCTAAAGAGTTATTATTGTTTGTTGGTCTTGTGTCAATTGTCAGTCCTAATGCTAAAACCAATTTGTCTTCAGGTACCTAAATTTCATTTTTCTTTTTTTAAGCTGAACTGTCGCTTCTAAATTTTCCAGCAAATCCCTGCCTAGGGCAGATTTGGGTGAGTTTGGTAAATCAAGAAACAAATGTATTCCCATTTTCTTCTCAATTTTACATTTAAGCAGTTTCAGGAAGAATGCATTGTTCTGGCTGGCCAGTGGCTCCTCTTGCTTGAAGACAGTTTTCACTTTTGGGTATCAATGCTTGATTCAAGAGTGAAAATGTGTCTCCACTATTTACTAAAAATTCAACTTCTTTATCATTTTTCAGCTGTATTTTAACCAGTGGGCCTGCTAGGGTAAGATCTGCCAGTCTTGGTCATTTCTTATCATCTAGAGTGGCTACAAGAGTTTTGTGCACTGTGTCTGCTAACTCTGGGCACTGGCATTTCCAGTGTCCTTTCTTACAAGATGCACATTGATTTGGCCCCAGCTTGGCCTATGGCTGGTTTGAACCTCCTCTGCCTCTGGAATTTTGGCCCCTGCCTCTGCTTCATCCACGCCCACGTCCTCTCCCTGGAGCTGATCCAGAGCTGCCACCATGGCTGCAGGGAGTTCTTTTTCTTTTTCTCTGTCTTTATTATCATACACCTTCTATGCTTTTTCATTAATGCCTTTAAGTCTCTCTTTACAGGCTTTTTCAGCTTCTCAAGTTCCTGCCTGGCATCTGGGCTAGATTGCCCAAACATCAGGGAAAGGAACTGCTGCTTTCCCATATCCGACCAGGGATCCAGGGCTGTGCGTTTCCGTGCAGCTGCTCAGGGCCTGTTCACAAAGTCAGTGGGTGACTCGTGCTGTCCCTGTGTAACATTATATATTACTGACCAATTTATTGCTTCTGGAATGGCATTTTTAATTCAAATTTGACTAGTTCCTGGTATCTGGCTTACATTGCACAGCTGCCTGCATCATTTGGGTCCCACAAAGGGTTTACAATAGGAAACAGCTGGTCCACTGTACCTTGTCAGGCTCCACTAGCAATTTGTCCCTGCACATGGGCTCTGGCTACCTTTATCACCAACTCTTTTGCTGGTTTTCTTAGCTCTGTCAGCATGAAATCAGTATCACCTCAGTCTGGGTCTCAATTCTTGAATATGAACTCAAATCGTTTTGCTACTTTGCTGGGGTTTTCCCTATAAATTTTAACTTTTTCCTGCCAACTCTTCAGGTCACTAGTAGAAAAGCAGAAGTTCACCCACATGGCTTCTTCTTGGGGACCCACTACTTGCCTTAAGGGGTGACTAAAGGAAGAGTTTCCTTGGTTTTATTCCTTGTGTTGGTTGTCACTGGGGTCTCTGAAATTGTCCCCGCACCAGGATTATTCATCTCATTCTCACTGCCATTTGGGTTTCATTCAGGGTGCGGAGTGGTTGGGTGAGGGGGAGTGTACCCAAGCTGGCCTGGGGTAACTCGGCTGTAAGGCTTGGACACCTAGAACACAATCTTCCTCATGCTTTTTAGCCAATTTCAAACATCTCTGCCCTATGCTACATGCTGAACAGCATCTCTTTATTTTCTGCCTGTTATTTCTTTCCAAAGTTAGGACTAAAGGGTCCTGTGGGACCAAATCAAAGCCACATTCTTTCTGCCACTCAGGTTTATTCTCCAGGGTAAAAAACATGTCTGCATATATCACATGATCTCATTTTTCTTCTTTTCATAAAAATAACATCAACTGTCACAATGTATGATAATTTAAAGTTCCATAAGGGGATCGCTTTTCACCACTTTCTAACTGATACCGAGGCTACTACCATTGGGTAGAGTATTTAATCAGATTACCTTTCTTTGAAAAATTACCCTCAATGATTTCTCCCAAAGCTTTCTCATGTGTTAAAATACATTCTCGTGGACTCTTTTTAATAACATTTTTACTTCTTGTGTTACTCATTCTTAATGCTATCTTAATTTCCAAACTTACCAGTATGTATTACTACTTTTTCTCTTTTCCTTCTCTTTATGCCCTGTATACTGCACTTAACACACACTGGGTGTCTCTGAGTCACCCAGCACCAATATTCTTTTTTATAGTCCTAACAAGCAATGAAAACAAAAGGATTACACATTCTACACAATCTACAAGGAACTGGGCTATGATCGGACATAAAACAAGTTTCTTAAAACACTGCCTAAAGTAAAACTCAGGAGTATATACATACTCATGTAAACCCAGAGTTCACAACCCTTGACTTTTGATGTAGTGTCTAAAAGCTTGAGTGACTGCTCGATGTTGTTCAAAGACTTCTCAACCTCAGACGGGCTTGGTGCTGTGCCCATTTCCCTGGGGTGTTGCAGTTTGTGTTTATTTATCAGTTATTGTATAATAGTTTGTTTTAATGTACCCCATGTTTTCCCCAAGTTGGTTTACCCCTAGGTTTTGCCCTCCCTCAAAGCTGTCCCTCCTGGCATTCCCCACTCTTTGTTCCAGCTCCTTCCCTGCCTGTCAAGGTAACCCAGCTCTTTATTCCTGAACCTTCCCTGTCAGTGTTGTCTTGGACCAATCCCTGACTGCACCACCCCTTTGGAATTCCCCTATTGCAGGAAACCCCACTCATGCATGGCACCTACCCTCTCCTCCCATCTGTCCTAATTAGTCCCAAGCAACTGATGTAATCCCCTCGCTCCTGCCCTGCAGATTCCTTCTTGGTCAATGGTTTGTATCCACCCCCTGAGTTGTACCCCTATAAAATCCCGTGCACAGAAGTGCTGGTGGCTCTTTGCTTCTGAATCCTTCCCTTGGGATAAACCTTTGCCTGTGGAACCTCACAATGGAGGAGCCTCCTCCTTCTCTTTTGCCTGCTCCGTGCTGCAGTTATCAGATCCCGAGCCACTGAGCAGTGGCTCATCAGGTTCAGCCGCAGGCAGAGCCCACGCCTTGGCCGTTCCCCACTCCTGGCACAGCGCCGGAGTTTTCCCCAGAGCCGGCCCGGGCTCCGCTGGGCTGCGTCAATGGGGAACCTGTGCCAGTGCCCGACCGCGCTCTGGGTGAAAAACCTTTTCCTGATATGGAAATGAAACTTGCCCTGTCCCAGCTCCCTGCCCTTTTCTCGAGTGCTGTCACTGCTCCCAACAGTGACGAGAGCTGCAGCAGCCCCTCTGATTCCCCTCAGGAGGATGTTGGAGACCACAATGATGCCCTTTACTCTCCTCCAGGCTGAACAGACTAGAGTGGCCCAAGCTGCACCTAGGGCTGCCCCTCCAGACCACACTCCATCCCTTGCAGTCCTCCTTTGCATTCTGGATAATAGCTTACTATCTTTTTATATTGTGGTGCCCAAAACTGCCCCTGTCTGCTTACAGCACTTCTCCTGGCTGCTGCTTCAGGGTGCGGGCACCATAATCAGAGACACTGAACAGCTTCTCCTCCCAGAGTTATCCTCTGCACTTCCACGTGTCTGTCTTCCTGTTCACTGGGGAACCTCCCTATTTGTGGCCACCCATTGCTGTGCTCAGCAGGGACACAGTTTTGTTTGGACATGAGCTGCCACAGCCAGACAGGCAGCAACTGAAGCTGAGAATATCAGAGATTGGGCAGATTCTATTTTTTCCAGAATGCAGGAAAGAGAGTGAGAAAAGCACAAGGAAACATGACAGTGTTACTTTGCAATCTAATTGCCCTGGGAAACTCAGAAATGGATGGTGTTGTGGTGCTATTGCCAATGCCTTCCAAGAAAAAAATACATTTCAGGAAGGAGCAACATCATCTGGCAGAGACCAAGTCTTGCCAGCAGTTTCTCCAGGTGCTCTGGCCATCAGCCCCTGCAGGAAGGAGCACAGCCCCCAATGCAGGTGGGCTTTGGCTCCCTGTGGCACAGAAGCCCCCCGGGGGCACAGGTCTCTGGGGCAGGAGACGGGCACCAGGGCTGCCAGGGCTCGGGGGTGGCAGCTCTGCTTGGGTGGGGACTCTGCCACAGCTGCTGCTGTCAACGCTGCCCGGGCCCCAGGGCTCCTAGCAGCATTCGTGCCCGGGCCCACACGTTCCTTGTGCATGTCACACCCGCGGGTTTAGGATGGCCACGGGCCGGGACGTGTCCCAAGGAGGCCGTGCCAGCTTCCCTGGAAGGCCCCATGCCCTTCCTGGCGCGGCTGCGTCGGCAGCCCTGGGGGCTCCTTCTGCTGCCCTGAGCCCGCAGAGCAAGGCAGCGTTTGCTGATGCTCTGAGCCCTTCCTAAAGATCCTGTGGGGCTGCCTTAGACACCTGGGGCCAGGCATTCCTTCCAGCCTGGGCCACTTTGGCTGGGCTGGGGGCGGCCCCAGGGCAGGCGGCAGTGTGTGCAAGGGCCCTGGGTGGCACGCTGCAGCACGGTCACCGTGCCATGGAATGGAACCCGGTGTCCAAGGCCCCTTTGTGACACGTGGGAAATAGAAGCTTGCCCGGGAGCTGGGAGCCCGCAACGGGGCACAACGGGACAGAGCAGTGCCGTGAGGAGCCCCCGCACAGCACGCTCGTTCCCGTCTGAGCCCGAGCTTTTCCGCAGCCTTATTCCTGCAGCTGAGCTCGAGGCCAGAGCACAGAACTCGGTGACCCGTGGCCTTGTGAGGCTTCTATTCTTCAGCTGCCCTCAAGGGCAGAGCGTGGGACTTGGTGCCCCGGAGCTTTCCCAGGGCACCTCTCCCACAAGTAGCTCCAGTCAGAGACATGGAGCAGAGACCCCCGAGAGTGCCCAAGATGGCCTGGGTGGAGGAGGTGGAGGAGGAAGAAGGCCCTGGAGCTGCCCCAGCACACGAGACTGAGGAGGTGGTGCCATTCCATCCACCACAGGAGGGTGAGTGGCAGAGCTGGGTTGCAGGGCTGGAGCCTGCAGCCAACTTGGCCCCATCCCATCCCATCCTATCCCATCCCATCTCATCCCATCCCGTGCCATGCCATGCCATGCCATGCCATGCCATGCCATGCCATGCCATCCCATCCCATCCCATCCCATCCCATCCCATCCCATCCCATCCCATCCCATCCCATCCCATCCCCTGGGGAAATGCCCATGGACAGGACGAAAGAGGGCCCGGGCAGACACCCTGCAGTGGCCATGCTCCATCCCCTGGGGCATCCTGGGGCTCTCCCTGCCTGGCAGCGCAGGGCTGGGCTGTGTTCTCCGGCCTCTCCCGCAGCCCCTCAGCTCTGGCTGCACTCACTCTTTGCCAGACGCAGCCCTGGAGCGCACACAGGAGCAGGAATCCAGCCGTGGCCGCTTCCGCAGCACAGCGCAGGTACCTGCAGCCACCCCCACCTGGGCTGGGCCTGCTGTCCCTGCTCAGCCCAGCACCGTGTGTGCAGCACTCCATGCAACATCCCCGGCTTCCTGCCCTTCTCCTACAGTTCATCTGCAAATTCCTAAAGAGAATGCAGGAGGAAGAGACCATCGCCATGGGCACTGGGCTCAGAGCATACTCGCCCCTGTTCCAAAGCAAGACCAGCGCTGCCCTCCTGTGTATGCTTGTAGAGGAAGGTTTATACTATCCAGAACAAGTAAGCAGCCTGTGGGCAGGGTTTGATCCTCCCAGGAATTGCTTGGCCTCCCAAGCCACACATGCTGGTTGCTGTGAGCCTTTGAGGCCACATGGCAGTGCGCGGGGAAGGGAAGCACTTCTCTGGGCAAGCTGGGAATGTTGCTCCCTCTGGCAGCTTCCCAAGTCTCCCTGTGCCTTCTGCAGGTGCCCGCCATGGTGAGGTTCATCCACCAGTGGCTCGTGGCCAATGACTGTGCTGAGCCCAGGCTGGACGAGGCCCTGCTGGACCTCACGGAAGCACAGCCAGATGACGCAGTCCTGACGCTCCTGCGTGTGGCCCCGTCCTGTGACAGGTATGGGGCCCACCTGCCCAGAGGGCTCAGGCCTCCCCAGCCCCATCACCCTGTACAGCCTGCCGCAGGTGTCTGAGCAACAGAGACTTCCAGGGCCCTCTGGCTGCTGCCTTTCCCAGCCCTGGCACGTCGGCCCCTAAACCTGCTGCCATGCTCCCTCCCTGCCCCTCAGGGCTCTGTCCCCACAGGCCTGGGCTGCCTGGCTGCTGCTGGCCAGGCCCAGTGGGCAGAGGCAGAACTGGCAGCCAGCTCAGCTCCCCCTGGTGCTGTGTCTGAGACCCCACCTGAGACAGAGCTCTGACCCCACAGAGCTGCCATGGCCATGTGGAAGACCATCATGGGCTCAGCCAGGACTGCGGAGCTGGCACAGCTGATCTTCCTCGATGTGCTGGGGAGCTGGCCAGAGTACAGCACGTGCACCTCCGATGGGGACCAAACGGGTGTCTTTGGCCTGGCTGTGAGTTTCTGCAAGTGGCCTTTGCTGGCCCCAAGGCCGCCTCTCCAGAGCTCTCCATCCTCCTTTCCCCACTGCATCTGCTGGCCTGAAACCTGGCCCAGGGGCAGCTTCAGGCCCAGCAGGCCCTGAGAGGCTTCCCCTGCCTCTCTCCGGGCCTCTCCCTGCCACGCTAGGGCCCTGCCACACGGACGCCTGGGCATTGAGCGCTGTCCCGGGGGGCTTTGTCCTTTGCAGGCAACCGTGGTGATGTGGAAGATCCTGCAGGTGCCCTGTCTGCCACGGATATTGAAGGTGTATTTCCCCCGCCTATTTGTGCATCTGCTCTTCCAAGTGTTCTTCAGCACGGAAGAGTTGCCAGAGGAGGTCGATGCCTTCTGGAAGGGATGTCAGCAAGAGCACGGCCTTGCCACCAGCCCCAACAGGTGCTCCATCCCACTCCTCCTGTCCCTGCCACGTGGCCTGCCAAGGAGCCAGTGCTGCCAGCGTGACCTGGCCTTTGCTGTGCACACAGGTTTGCAGTGCGCACCCTGAAGTGCCTGCTCTGCCTTCTCCGCTGTGAGCATGTGGTGGTGGCAATGGAACGCAGGTGCGGCTGGGACACGCTGCTCTCTCTTGACACCCACCACTTTGCTGTGGCTCTGCTGGCCAGGTGAGAGCCCTTTCTCCCCACTGCCTCTGACATTTGTGCTCTGTGCCCAGGTGTCCCCCAAACTGCCCATGATCATGGGCCAGAGGGCCTTGTCACTGAAGGACGGCCAAGCAGACTAGAAAAGGCTGGCAGAGGAGGGTGCCCATGAGCGACCAACTCCCAAATGGCCCACATCCCCTTGCTGGAAGGGTGGTGGGGAAAGATGAGAACTCTGAGAGTCACTCCTGGGAGAGATTTGCCCCACTGGCTCAGGGTCTTGTTTCCTTTTTCCTCTCTTTAGAGAAATTTGCCAGTCAGCCGTACACTTCTGTTCCGGGATTGCATTCTACCTGCTCGCCATGCTCAGCCAAGAGATGCCATCCTGGGATTTCCCTGCCCTGGCATTCCTTGTGGAGGTGAGCCTCAAGGCCAGCGCTGCCTTCCAGCTCTCTGCCCTCTCGTAGGCACAGCTGCCAGGACGGTGCCCGTGCCCTGTGCTGCAGCCTGGGCCCAGCCCTGTGCAGTTCCAGGCTCCTGCTGGCTGGGTCCCTGTCAATGCCGGTGCCTTTCAGGTCCTCGAGTGCCTGGACTTGAGGGAATGCAGTGACAGTGTTCTGGAGATCATGGCACGGAACCTGCAGAGCGAGCACAGGGCCAGGCGTTACTTGGCACTCAGAGGCCTGGTAGTGCTGGGCAAGAATCCCTTGATGGTGAGAAGGGGGCAGTGGCTGAAGCCGTGCAGGCAGCATGGGGCTGGGCAAGGCAGTCGCTTGGCCTTGCCTGGGCTTGGGGCGCTGGGGCAGCTGCTCCCAGCTCTCCTGCCTCCCACTTCAGCTGCTCCAGTGCTTTGGGACAGGCCTTTGGGCTCTGGGCCCTGCGGCAGCAGGCTGGCCTTTCACAGACTTGTGTTCCGCACAGGCTGAAAAAATGGGCAGCCTGACTGAAAGTCTTGTGGAGCTCCTGCAGGAAAATGATAGCCACATGATCAGGATGACCATTCTTCTACTGCGATATTTGCTCCTGGATAATGGTGCCCCAATAGCCACCCCCATTGCCCTGCAGCTGGCTGAGGCGCTCCTGCCACTCTTTGACCACGTAAGGCTCTGTGCCCACAGCCTCGGCCACCGGCTGCTGCCCGGACACTTGGTGCCCTGTGCAGATGCAGGCCTGTGCCCTGGGGGGCCTGAAGCAGCTGATGCTGAGGTCTTTTGCCCTTCCTTTCATAAAGGATGATATCCAGGTGCAGCTGAGCTCCATGTGTGTCTTTCAAGAGATGCTGGACTTATTAACAGAAGATGGAAGAAAGGCCCTGAAGTGCCACGTACGCCAGAGCCTGGTGCCACTCTACTTCCACTGCCATGATGAGAATCAGATTGTTGCTAAGGTGACGACCTGTGGCCACCTGCTGTCCCCCTGGGAGGGGACTGGGCTGCCTCCTGCCCTGGCACCTTGCGGGCTGCAGCCTCCTTCAGGCTGTGGCACTGGGATGCTCCTGTGCCCTGGCCTGTGGGGCCATCTGTGCCTCTCTGCTGCTCTCCAGGCCTCCTGTGTAGTACTGCATTCTTCAGTCAGATTCCTAAAGAGGAGGAATCTCGAAGAAATGCTCCAGGTGGATCAGACATGGAGGTTTGGCGAGTGCCTGGTAAGTGGAGCCGAGAACCCCCAGGCTCAGCCTGGAGAAGGCCCCTGAGGGCGGCGCTCAGTGTGCGGGGCTGGCAGCTGTGCCCCTGCCCGCTGCTGCGGCCAGAGGCCACAGGGGCTCTTCTCCAGGCTCCCGTGGGCCCCAGCCAGGCGCCCATGGAGCCCCGGCCCGGCGGGGCTGCGGGCCGGCACCGCGGCTCCCCGGGCAGCAGCCGGCCCTCTGCCCCCCGCCCTCGGGAGCCCTTGGCCAGCGGCTGCAGGCCGCGCCTCAGGGCTGTGCGGCCAGGGGAGGCTGGGGCTGGGCGCAGGCAGCGCCCGGCCCAGGGGCGGAGCCCGCGCCAACCCTTCCCTCCTGCCGCTCTCTGCAGCTGGCAGAGGACAGGAGCAGAGCGGCCGAGCACCTGCGCCGGGCCCTGCGCTACCTGCGGAGCCCACAGGAGCCCCTGCGAGAGGCGGCCATCAGGTTCATGGGTGAGCCACGAGCCCGGGCTCCCTCCCCCGCCCGGCCCGCCGCAGCTCGGCCTCAGCCCCGCCTGCTGCCCCGGCAGCGCCAGCCGGGCCCAGCGCTGTGGAGCCCCGCCCGGCCTGGGCATTGCTGCTGCCGCCCTCTGGCAGCCGTGCCCTGGGGAGGCAGCGAGCGGCAAGGGCCCGGGCTAAGCCCTGCCGGGCCAGCAGCCCGTGCGGCCGCAGGGCTGGCAGCGCCGCCGGCAGGGAGCTGTGCCGCTGGCGCCCTGACAGGCTCTGTGTTCACAGGCATGGCCGGGCGGCACCTGCGGGGGCAGCAGCAAGAGCTGCAGCTGATCTGCACTGGTGAGTGAGGCCAGCGGGCTGACAGCGGGGGCTGCCGGGGACAGCTGCAAGCCCTGCCCCGGCTGCGGAGGGCTCTGCTCCCGGGGCCAGAGCACCCTGAGATTTCAGGGCCTCGTGGCCCATTCTTGGCCAGCAGCTCCGGGCTGATCCCCTTGCTCCTGCTCCATGGCAAGAGCTGGCTGGGAAGGCTCTGGCAGCAGGCTCTCCTTGGCTCCCCACAGATCTGGGATCTGACCTTGGCTCTGTTATGTTTGCCCAATTATCCCATCATAAAAAACCAAACAATATTTGAGATAGCAGCAATCTTAATTGAATAGTTTAGAAAATATATCCTGACAATATTATTTGATATAAAATAAGGGATAATTTGGTTCCAATAATAGCACGTAAGCAAAGGATAACTGCGGGTCATGGAGTGCAGGACCCTTGCCACCTCATGTACGAGCTTTCCAAGTGAAGATTCCCCCCTTTTATGCCATGTGTCAATGTCATCTCCTCCCATTTTCGATTCATCACACTTCTACCTCCGCCCTCATCATCACCTTTACCGCGCATGCTCCACCGCTCGTTTTGGTTGTCGCACAAGCCTTTGGGGGTCATTTTTTGATGAAGGCCTCTCTTCTTCCTCAATGTCCTTTAATTCACCTTTGGGTTACACATGCGCACCAAGCCAGTACAAGGTAATCCAAAACTAACATTTAAGCATCAAAGCAATAAATCTCTTACAGCTGGCATTTTCCTGGGACCCAACCAGATTTTCCCTTCTTTCCGTTAATTTTTAGTAACTGTTATCTCCTGCATTTTCCTCCTGTCCTTGAACATCTGCAGGGAGGGGGGGGTGGAACCCCTCCTCTCCCTTTTTTCTTGGCATTACAACTTTTAACTGTTTTATTATTATTTCTAAATATTAATTACTGCATCCATATTGATTACTGTTTCAATTTTGTCAGCACAAATCATACCTATTTACCACAGCTCTGTTCCTCTCTCTTGCAGCCCTTGAAAGCCTGAAGGAGGACATGAGCAGTGCTGTGTCAGAGCTGGCATTTCAAACACTGCATGTCCTCCGAACAACAGCCAGTGGGCGATATTCCATCTTCCAGAGACTGCACGATCAGCTGCGCAGGGCATGGATGACTCGGCCTCGTCTCTCACGGCTCGGCTGGCTGCACTGCTGGAGCTCTGAGGAGAGCTGATCCGGGAGGCTCTCTTTGCTGGGGCAACCTGAGCCAGTGGGGATTTTTAGTTTTCTTTAAGATTTTTCTTTTCTTCTCTTCCATTTTCTTTTCTTCCATTCTATTTTTTTCCTATGTAAATATAGACTGTTTTATAATACAAAGAATCTCAGGAGACTTTTTTTCTGCCCAGGGTCTGTAGGGCAGAGGGGAAGAGGGGGAAAAGGGTGCTTGTGCTCAGCCAGCTGCCCAGGCATGCGGTGGGCAAGGGGAAATGGCCAGAAGCCCCTTGGCCTTTGGTGGTTCTGCTGAAGCCTTTGTGCTGCCCACAGAGCGGCTGGGCAGGGGCCGGAGCTGCGGGGATCCCTGCCAGAGCGGTGCCTGGAGATGGCCACAAGCCCTGTGCCAGGCAGGAAGCGCCATCCGTGTCCTCCCGCCCGTGTGCTGCTGCCTGCCTTGCTGAGGGCTCCCGGCTGCCTCTGGATGGGGCTGCTCTGGAGCTGCTGTGAGGCTGTGGCGCTGCTGCTGGGCAGCTTGGCCGGGCTGGGGCAGGGCCTGAGGGGCTGGGGCGCTGGCAAGCCCTGAGCAATGGGCTGTCAGAGGCCACAAGCAGCCCCCTGGCAGCTGCCTTGATCCTGACAGCCAGCTGCTCTGGCGCTTCCTCAGTGGGCGGTTGGAGGGACCCCCTGGAATCAGGCGTGGAACCCTGGTCCCGGCCTTTCAGGGCTGTGAGGCCAGGAGTTGTGGGGCTGGGCGTGTGCCCTCCCTGTGCTCCAGACTGGAGCCCCCGGCCCGTCAGCCTTAGGCATTGAGCTCCACTGTCTGCTCTCCGAGTCTTGTTCCTGTTGCTGTGGGGGAGGCCGAGTTCTGTGGCTTTAGGCCCCATTGAGCCAGAAGAGCAGCAGCTTTGAGCCAAGAGGGGCCACAGAAAGGCCCTCTGGACAAAGGGCATTCCTGGCATTCCCAGGGCAGGGACACATGAGAGCGGCAGGCACTTTCGGGTGCCAAACTGGGTTTGCCTCCCTGTTTGCAGGGCTGGCTCTTTGCTTTGCTGTCCTTGGCCTTTTGCCATCATGCTCCTTTGGCTGCCTGCAGCGAGGGGCAGCCCTGTAAGGAGGGTGAAAGGCCCTGTCTCCAACATCTCAAGGGGGAAATGGAGCTCTCCCGGCCCTCAGCCCATGCTGTAAGCAGAGCAGAACCTTTTCCCCAGCCCTGGCTTTCTGCTTGCTGCTGGCCCCTGGCCGCCATGACCCACTGCACTCGCTCTGAGTCGCCCACAGGATGGCTGGTGCCTCTTGGTTTGCTGATGGGACATGAGGGTCACTGAGAGAAAAGTGGGTGTCCCAATGCTGAGGGCACATGGGGTCACTGAGCAGACTTGAGGCTTCCCCAGCAGGTTGCAGGTGCCTTTCTGTCACTGAAGGGAAGGCAGATGCCCCGTGGGTCGCTGAGGTGTCATGACAGTCTCTGAATGGGATGCAAATGCCCTGCATGCCACTGAGGCCAGCGTGAGTCCCTGAGGGGAGGCGGGTGTCTGTCGTGTCTCCCAGGGTGAAGCGGTGTCACTGAGGGAAAGTGAGGGGGACACGGGCATGCCGCGTGTGGCTGAGCGCACATGCCGCTGGCTGAAGGGACGCCAGGGCCGCTGAGGGGCCGTGGGCTCGCCCTGAGGGACACGGCAGGGCCGGGCCGGTCCCCGCTGCGCCGCCGCCGCCCGCTCCCCGCCGCAGGGAGCGTTTCCCGCCCAGGCGCGGGCGGCCCCGCCCCGCCGCTCCCCTCAGCCGCGGGCGGCAACTCGAACCCGCTGGGGCCGCCCCGCGGGGCCGGGCGCCGGGCGGCCTTCCAGAAGCCCTGGGGGAGCTGCCCTGGGGCTGCCCTGCGCTCATACACACCGAGGAGCATGGGCCAGGCTTGCCTTAGCACCAGGGAGTGTTTCACTTGGCCAGGGGTAAAGCTGCAGTAGCTTCCAGGGAGAGAACTTCATAGCACAGGAATGCTGGAGTTACCTGGTGCCACCTGTAGGGCACGGAATGAACATTTGGGCTTTCCAGTTAAGGTAATCACTGGACTGTGAGAATAATGAAATCAGAGGTGAACTGTCGAGTACATGTAGTAGATATTTGAGCAGGAAAATTTGAGGGGATCTCTAGGGAAAAAAATTACTTTTGAGGAAAAGTCTGAGTAATTTCTAGAGGGCACATAGAGATCATTTTGTGACAAAATCTGAGGTAAATGTTAGGGCAAAGACAGAACATTTGGGGGTAAAATCTCAGGTTCTCTGGCTTCCCACGGCCTCATCCCATGCCCCAGCAGGGGAGCTTTGCCCTCCCTGTGCCCAGCCAGCCCAGCCTGGGCACCTCAGGGGTGCCCCCACCCTCCTGCTGAGGCCCGGCCTGGAGGGCTCTGCCGCAGGCCTGGGAGACGCTCTGGGGAAGCACCAGAGCAGCCGGGTGCCAGGGACAAGGCGGCTGCCTGGGGGCTGCTTGTGCCCTCTGACACCCAGTTCCTCAGGGCTTCCCAGCACCCTGCCTCCTTAGGGGCCTCCTGGTGTTCTGCCAATTGACTGAGGTGATTTAAAGGACACATCACTGGAAATAATGTTCTTCTTTTACTGTGAATATGAAGGAACCACAATGTAAGATAATACACAATAAAAAATGTGTGCTTGGTTTTAGTAACAAGCAAAAACAAGCAAGGTAGTGCCCCTAAATCAGTACTGTAAGAAAGAAAGGAGAGCGATTTAGAAAGATGCATCACCAATTGCCTAAATTGTTTCTCATCTTGCAGATCTGCACTTGCTGGGGAGCCGCATTTTTCACCAAGGACCTGGGGAACCATTCCCAGCAATTGGGAAAATTCTAGGTCATCCATCCACCCATAGATGAGGTCTCCAAATTTGCCCCGAAAGTGGCTCCAGCTTTTATAGTCCAAAAAGAGCAAGTCAAAGGGACTCAATTATATTTTTACCCAGCAATGTCCAGGGCCAGCTGAACAGCTTTGAGTTCAGCAAGTTGACTTGATCCACCTTCTCCTTCGGTAGCTTGAGCAGCCTGTCATGTGGGGCTCCATACAGCTGCTTTCCACTTCCAGTTCATCCCTACGATGCGACAGGAGCCATCAGTGAAAAGAGCGTAGAGTGTTTCCTCTGGTGGTAATTGGTTTTATGGTGGAGCTTCTTCAGTCCCTTGTCGCTTGTTCCTGCTCCTCTTTGTCAGTGAGACTACAGTTTCACCTTCTGGCCAGTTTGTAATTATTTCCAGAATCCCAGGGCCATTCAGGTTTCCAGTACGGGCATGCTGTGTGATGAGGGCAATCCACTTGCTCCATGTATCACTGGTGGCATGGTGCGTAGAGGGAGCATTTGCTTTGAACATCCACCCCAGCACCGGTAGTCGGGCTGCCAGGAGGAGTTGTGCTTCAGTGCCTATTACCTCTGAGGCAGCCTGGACTCCTTCATGGGCAGCCAAGATTTCCTCCTCTCTGGGAGTGGAGTTGGCTTTGGACCCTCTGAAACTTCAGCTCCAGAATCCGAGTGGTTGGCCCCGAGTCTCCCCAGGCACCTTCTGCCAAAGGCTCCAGGACAAGCCATTGTACCCAGCTGCAGAGTAGAGCACGTTCTTCACCTCTGCTCTTGTCCTGACTGGGCCAAGGGCCACTGCATGAGCGATCTCCTGCTTGATCTGGGCAAAGTCTTGTTGCTGTTCAGGGCACCACTGGACATCATCCTTTTCTGCCGATGACCAGGTAGAAAGGGCTCACATTCTGGCTGTACTTGGGAATGTGGATTCTCCAAAATCCTGTGGCACCTAGGAAACCTTGTGTTTCCTTCCTTCTGGTTGGTGGAGACATCACGGTGATCTTGTTGATGACCTCAGTGGGAATCTGACGCCGTCCATCTTGCCCCTTTACTTCCAGGCACTGGATCTCTCGGGCAGGTCCCTTGACTTCGTTCTTCCTGATGGCGAGATCAGATTCCAGCAGAACTGGATGATCTTCTCTCCTTTCTCAAATACTTCCATTGCTGTGTTCCCCCACACAATGATGGCATCCATGTACTGCAGGTGTTCTGGAGCCTCACCCTTTTCCAGTGCAGCCTGAATCGGTCCATGGCAGATGGTGGGGCTGTGCTTCCACCCTTGGGGCAGTCGGTTCCAGGTGTACTGCACGCCCCTCCAGGTGAAAGCAAACTGAGGCCTGCATTCTGCTGCCAGAGGAATGGAGAGAAATGCGTTAGCAATGCCAACAGTGGCGTACCACTTTGCTGCCTTGGACTCCAGCTTGTACTGGAGTTCCAGCTTGTCCGGCCCAGCCGCGCTCAGCGGTGGAGTCGCTTCATTCAAGGCACGATAGTCCACAGTCAATCTCCATTCTCTGTCAGAATTGCGCACAGGCCAGATGGGGCTGTTGAAGGGTGAGTGGGTTTTGTTGACCAGCCCTTGGCTCTCCAGCTCACGGATCTATTTGTCCATGGGGATCACGGCATCCCGATTTGTTCGATACTGCCGGTGTTGCACGGTCAAGGTGGCAATCGGCACTCGTTGCTCTGCCACCTTCAGGAGTCCTGCTGCAGATGGTTTTTCTGATAGTCCAGGCAAGGTGTTCAACTGCTTCATGTTCTCTGTCTCTACAGCAGCTATTCCAAAAGCCCACCAGATTCCCTTTAGGTCTTTCTAAAAGCCCTTCCAGAGGAAGTCTATGCCCAGAATACATGGGGCCTCTGGGCCAGTCACAATAGGAATTTCTGCCACTCCTTCCCAGTCAGGCTCACCTTGGCTTCCAACAGGATCACCTGCTGCAATCCCCCCATCACCCTGGCAATGGAAATGGGTTCTGCATCCACATGTCCTGAAGGGATTAGAGTACACTGTGCACCAGTATGGACAAAAGCCTTGTATATCTATGGCTCTGGTGTGGCAGTGATCCAAACAGCCCAAAAGACACAATTTTCCCTGGCCTCTACCTGGCTAGAGGCAGGGTCTCTCTAGTCCTGGCTACCATGCCCTCCCTGGGCGTATATTCTGGATATTCCTTCAAGGGGATCTGGCATATCATGCTCCTTTCTGCTATACCTGGCAGCTCGGTCACGGGGAGCTGGGGCTGCATTCATTTGGGTGTAAATCCCTCTCTTAGTAGTTTCCTCCTTTAGCTCGCATACCCATGCTGCTAGGACAGAGATGAGTTTTCCATTCTACCCTCTCATGTCTTGCCCATGTTCATACAGGAAGAACCACAGGCCCACTCTGGGGTGTACTCCCTCTCCCTAGCTGGGGGATGTTGGGCTCTGACACTGGGGCCTCTGGTTTGCACTGGTGCCACATGGGAACTGTCCTTGCTCATCTCCTTCCTCATCTTCTCTCTGAATTTTTCCTGTTCATCCTTGAGACTCGAGCACAGCAGAGACATGAGTGTGTGTCAGGCCATGGACGATGGTCTCATCATTCCTGAGTTTGCTTGCTCCAGAACTCACTGTCTCTTGGTTATCCACAAAATGCATTGTTCCCATGAAGCTGGAGTATTCAGATGGCCCCTGCTGTGCATGGCTCCACCACATTTGCACTGTGCACCTGACCTTGTCAGGGTCATTATTTTGTCCATCCCTTGCAAAAAGTATCTCCAATACTGCCATTTGTCTCAGGGGTCAGAAGTTTTCCTTTATTTTTTCTTGGCCAGCATCAAGCCCTCTGCCCCCTCCAGAGCCCAGCCCCAGTGGCTGCTGGCTGCCTCACAGGGCTGTGTGGCCAGGGGAGGCCAGTGCTGGCCAGAGGGAGAGCCCAGCCCAGGGGCTGAGCCTGCACCAAGTGCACCCTCCTGGCTCTCTCCAGTTGGCAGAGGACAGGAGCAGAGCAGCCGAGCACCTGCACCGGGCCCTGATGTGCCAGGACAGCCCACAGGAGCCCATGTGAGAGGCGGCCATCAGGCTCATGGGGAGCTCCGGGCAGTTTTCCTGAGATTACAGACCATAGCCACACACAGCTGAGCTTGTGTACATTGAAATGCAAAGAAATGTTACCCTGTAGTTTTCCCATAAAGCCACCAACTGCTTGAAAATCCTGCTGTGTATTGTTGGCCAGGGTGCTTAATAGGTTAGCTGCCAGGCTTTGGGTATGGGCAAGTGATAGCAGGGTTGATCTGAGAGGAGTTTGTATCTTTCCAATATAAGAGCTCACAGTGCTTACTTTCTTGAGTAAGACTTCTTGATCAATAGAATTTAATACTCCCAGTTCAGACCCAAGCCATCCCCTTAAGTCTATTTTATACCTATCATTTGGTGTCTGGGAATGTATCCACAGCTCCCATTCTTTTAGGCTTTGCTGTATGAGTGGGCAGTATTGCTGTTTAATTTTGGAAACATTAGCTTGTATCTTTACCTCCAGCTTTTTCAGAGAGTACTGTGGATTTAGAGGCAACAATTGTTCATTTGTTTGTCTTACCCCAGAGTGAAAGACTATATTATTTCACTTATGGGTCCCTGTCATGGTTTGACACTGGCACAATGCCAGTGCCCCCATGAAGATACCTTCTTCCTGGTTTCTGCTGTGAGATGTGACCAGGAATAAGCAAAGCAGGCTCCTACTTAGGGAAGAAAGAAAACAAAACTTTATTAACTACACTACAACTACAAATAAAAAGGAACACATGCACAGGGAAAATGAAAACCTTACAAATACATTTCCTCCTCCCCCCACCAAATTCCCAACACAATACATGTATTCCTCAAATCACCAACTCTTAGTCCAGCACCACTCTTCAAACAATCAATCCTCAGTTCATCAAGAGGAGAGGAGTCCTTCTTGTACCATGGGCTTCCCCTGGAACACAGCCGAAGCCTCGTGTGTTTCCGTGTCACTCGTGGCACCGCCCGGAGTCCATCTGCCGTCGTGACCTCTTCCTTTCATGTCCAGTGCTCTCACCACTGAACATGGACCAGAGCTGCTTCTCGGGTTGTCTTTTTAAGGATGCTCTGTCCCGATCCAAAAAGGGCACAGTCTCTCCTTTGGGACACCTGTCCCCACAATCTCTCCTTTGGGACACCTGTCCCACCCATATTTTTCCACCCCCTGGGGCCGAGGGGCACCAACACTGAACCCTCTTGGTTCTGTGGCCATTGCCTCCCCATAGAATGCAGTCTCAGTGTCACAAGGAACATGGCTCTGTCCATGGCTATACAAAAAGAGTCCAGCAAAAGCCACTCCATCATCTCTTCCCACTAGGATTCTTCTCTATTCTTCCACTATTTCTCACTCGCCCAGACCTCTCTCACACTTGCACATTCCTTCCTCATCTTCCACTCTGTCTTCTAGGAGAGGTCAATGATCTGTAAAGTTCTCATTCTCCAAAAAGGGGTTAAAAAGCTCCTACAAGCGGCCGGCTGCACCCCCTCTTCTTCTCCTTCCCAGCCGTGCTGCCGGCACAGGCCCATGTTTATCAAGCTTCAAGGTTACAGTCTCAGGCAGTGGCTCTCTCTCGCTCTCTCTCTCTCTGTGTCTCTCAGGGGTGGCTGCCCGATGGCTCCCGGTGTCTCTCTCTCTCTCTTCCACCCTTCCACCCCCGGGCTCAGGCCTACCTCTCCCGGCCACATGGCTTTCCCCTCCCCCTGCCCAGCCAGCAGCTGAGCCGGGGGAGAGACCTGAACTCTTTCCCGCTGGAAACCCAAAAGGGCCCTCCCAGGGGAGAGCTCTGCTTTTAACCCCATGTTCTCAGCGGCGGGTCCAATGTCCCAATGGCCAGGTTAAATGCCAATATTAAAGCCTGAATATCCATTGGCCCAAAACACAGCATCCCAAAAAACACATTTCCTGTCAAACCACCACAAGAAGCCAGCATTATATTCCAAAAAGAAGCCTTATTATTTCATATATACCTGGAATCATCCCAATTTTGTCCATTTCAAGGCTGATTCTTTAATTATCCTGAGGCCTATTGCCTTTTGGGATGTTGCTTATCTCAAACTACATCCTGCATCCTGTTTTCTCATGAACATCTGAAAACATCTGTTTTGTGTCACTAATTCCATATCCTTTTCCTCTCTTACTTTTTAACAAATATTTTCTAAAATATTTAAAATATAGTTACAATTGTTAGCATGAATCAGATTCATCTATCACACTGTTGAGCAAGAAATTGGCAGCAAGAGCCATGTAACACACTGGTTAAGGATTGCCCAGACAAAGCAGGGGAGAGTTTTCTCCAAGCAATGCCTGTGCTCCAGAATCATTTGCTGTTGTTTTGGGCCCGTGGGTCCGCCTTGGCAGCGGCGGTGGTTCCCGGCCCGTGTTGTAGAAGCCGTTGCCCTTCCTCGGCCTTAAGCCGGTGACCCGCGTTGTGGCGGGCAGAATTTTTTGGCCTAGTTTTCTAGGTTTTTTTTTTTTTTTATGGGCCTGGCACCCGATGGAGAGTCCCCCTGGACTGGTCCTGGGCGAGGCGGCGGCGCCTCGCCTACTTCGGTTGTGGCCGGATCGACTGAGCAGCTTATGCCGGGCAGGGCCGGGTTTGCCGTGCTGGGTCCGTTGCTTTTTGTTGAGGCGGGCGGAGTTAGGGGGGCACCCACCAGGCCTCCGCGGGCCTTTTTATTTTTCTCTCGCAGCCCTAAGCTGTGGCACCGAGAAGCGTTTTGATGAAGGTGCTAGCGGGATGCCGGTGGGTCCGTCGTTGGGAGGTAGTGAGGCGCGTACCTCAGTCCCCCCCCGGGCCCCTGGCCCTGCGGCCCCCATGGCTAGCATGGGACGTTGTGAACGCGCCTCCGTGTGCCTTTTTTGTTGTGCTGTCCCCTGGCTTTTTTTCCGGAAGGGAAAGCCGACCGCCACGAGGACGGGCGAAAGCTGGTGGCCCATGGCGCCAGGTCAGTGGCACTTTTTCTTGCACGCTCGGCCGGATTCGCCGGGCCGGAAGGGGAGCGGGGGGGCGCCAAATCCCCTCCCGGCCCAGCAGGGGCTGGTCCAGTCCCACTGTTGCCTAGCCAAAAGGGGAGCCGATGTTGGCCCCGGGCGGGTGGCGGCACTCCCCGCGCTCCTCTGCTGCCGCGAGCAATCCGATCTGCAGGTGGGCTGGGCGGCCATCGCTGTTGTCCCAGGACCGTGGCCGTGGGGCCCTTGTCGCCATTGGCGCAGCTCATTCCCAGAGCCGCGCCTGATCTATGTGGCTTTTCAGGTGGCGTCGGAGAGGGCCCCCGTCTGGCCGGCTCTCCTTCCAAGGCTTCTCTGTCATGGGGAAGCCATGGCGGGGGGGGTCCGGTGCTCGGGCAGGGCGGTCTCCTTTCCAATTCGCTTCCCGTCGCAGGCGAGGTGTCGCCCCTCCTGCTGGCCTGGGGAAGGGTGTCTTTAGCATCCCGAGCTGTGTGACGGCCGCGTGGCCCCGCGAGCCTCCAGGTGTCCTTAAAAACCACGTGAGGTACCGGTGCCGGCCCTGGTCCAGGTAGCGCCCGTGTGGGTGCCGGCCGCGAGCAGAGCTGGGCAGGGGTGCAGCTGGAGCTGAGCCGTGAGAAGGGAGAGAGGCGAGAGAGAAAAGAGAGAGGGCTAAAGTGCCCGAACCTGATGGGGCGTGGATGCGGTTGGAACAGAGCCCAGTCCGCGTGCTCCTTTGCCGTTCCGCCGCCTGCTGCAGAGCGAGCCGCCCCGGCTGAAAAGGGGCCTCGGTGTCCGGGCCGCGCCCGCCTCGTCGGGTCGCTGCCTCATCTAGCACGTCTGGTGCTTTCCACACGGCCCAGTAGGGGGACACGCCGGGACGGGGTTCACTCCCTGTGAGCAGGGCCCCGCTCGGCCCAACCTCGCCGGTGGCCGGTGGCTCGCCCGCGACCGGTCTGCGGGCGGGTTTTTCTCGGCTTTGGTGGGGGGGTGGGTCAGCCCCGGCCGAGCCCCCCTCCGCGCGCCGCATGCATCATTTCGAGCGTGAGGCCGTGTCTCGAACCAGGGCGCAGGCCCTGGGAAAAAAAGCGAGAGAGAGAGAGAGACAAACCCTTGCCGCTCTGAGTGGCGAAAAGCAGTGCAGCGGTCCCGGCTCCTTGCCCGCGGCGTCGCGGGAAGGGCCGGCCGCCAGGGTCGGCAGTAGCCGAGGGGCGTCCCTCGCGCGTGGCGCTGTTCCCCCCCAGGCGATGCCAGGCTGTGATGCGGCCGGCCACTGCCTGGCCGCTGGTGCCCGTCGCCGCCATGCCTCCGACCGCCGCTGTGTCTTCGTCCTTGATGGCGCTCCCGCAGGTCGGAGCGGCGAAAGAAGCCCTGGGGGTCGGGGTTTGGCGCAGGGCGGGTTCACTGGCGGGCCGGGCACGTCCAGGCGCTCCGTCCAGGCGCTCGCACGCCGTGGCACGGCGCCACCGTGGGTGGCAGCTACCTGGTTGATCCTGCCAGTAGCATATGCTTGTCTCAAAGCTTAAGCCATGCATGTCTAAGTACACACAGGCGGTATAGTGAAACTGCGAATGGCTCATTAAATCAGTTATGGTTCCTTTGGTCGCTCCTCTCCCGCTCCTTGCATAACTGTGGTAATTCTAGAGCTAATACATGCTGACGAGCACCAACCTCCGGGGACGCGTGCATTTATCAGACCAAAACCAACCCGGGCCCGCCCGGCAGCTTTGGTGACTCTAGATAACCTCAAGCCGATCGCACACCCCTGCGGCGGCGGGGACACATTTGAATGTCTGCCCTATCAACTTTTGATGGTACTGTCTGTGCCTACCATGGTGACCACAGGTGACAGGGAAGCAGGGTTCGATTCTGGAGAGGGAGCCTGAGAAACGGCTACCACATCCAAGGAAGGCAGCAGGCGCACAAATTACCCACTCCCGACCCGGGGAGGTAGTGACGAAAAATAACAATACAGGACTCTTTTGAGGCCCTGTAATTGGAATGAGGGCACTTTAAATCCTTGAGCGAGGATCCATTGGAGGGCAAGTCTGGTGCCAGCAGCCGCGGTAATTCCAGCTCCAATAGCATATCTTAAAGTTGCTGCAGTTAAAAAGCTTGTAGTTGGATCTTGGGATTGAGCTGGCAGTCCGCTGCAAGGCGAGCCACCGCCTGTCCCAGCCCCTGCCTCTCGGCACCCCCTCGATGCTCTTAGCTGAGTGTCCCACGGGGCCCGAAGCGTTTACTTTGAGAAAAGATCGGCTCCGGCGGGGTCGGCCACTGCCCTGCCGGAGTGTCGAAAAGACGGTCGAACTTGACTATCTAGAGGAAGTAAAAGTTGTAACAAGGTTGCCGTAGGTGAACCTGCGAAAGGATCATTACCAGTGGGCCTTGGCGCCTGCCGTGTCGTGCCGGGCCGTCCGTCCGGCCGCGCATGCGGCATCACTCACACGCCCGCTCCGTTCACACGTTCAGCCCCTGGCTGCCGGCCCAGGTTCTCGCCGGGGCCCACATGCCCTTCCCCTTCGCCGCGCGACGCAGCCCTAGAGAGAGAGAGAGACTGGAGGTGCGCGGCACCACCGGGCACAGGGGGTCGGAAGGGGTAGAGGGGGGAAAAGCCACTTGGTGCGGTGAAGCGCGCCACGCGCGCCCGCCACCGTGCGCTCGGGTGGGGCTCACCCTGCGCTACAACGGGCATCTCCCCCTGCCCCCCACACCACCCCCCCCCACCCTGGCCTTGCGCCGGTCTGCCGCTGGTCCGTCCCCACCAGAGAGCGGGGGTGCATATGCGGGCCCCCGAGCCTCTCGCCGCTGTGGCCAGCGCCGCCAAACGCCAGTTGCCAGTGTGCTGCGTGCGGGCGCGCTGGCGCCGCCTGAGTCCTCCCGAGCTCGGCTCTCCTTGGCGTGCGTGCGAGAAAGCTGCCTGGGTGCTGGGAGGGAGGTGTCCTCGGCACGGCCCCTCCTGGAGGCGTGCCCGTCCCTTCCCTCGCTGCTTCGCCCGTCCAGCGATGGCTGGCCGTCCGGCCGTGGCAGCCGTCGGTGGCCAAGGGGGAAAGGGCGAGGGAGCCGGGTGGTGGGTACGCCTTCGGGGCTCAGAGGAGGCGGCTCCTCCGGCCTCACCCTCACCGGGGAGTGGGGCCTTTGCCGGCCGGCAAAGTTCCTCGCTCTCAGGCCGAGCGGCCCCCCTCTCGCGCATGGCAGAGGAACTCCAAGGGACGAGGCCTCCGGGCATTCCTGGCCGCGCTTCATGGTGCGCATGCGTGGGTGCGCCCGAGGTGTTCTCAGTGGTCGGGCCCGCATCCCCCGTGCCCACCGGGGCCCGCCCGCGCTCTCTCTCCTCGGACCGCTGCCGTGGTCTGGCGCCTCTCCTCCCCTCGACGGCCTTTTCTCCTTGAACGTGCAACGGTGGGGCTGTCGTCTGCGGGCCGTCCCCTGGCTCGACTGCCTGCCTGCTGGTGGGGGGGCGAGCATTTGGCAGGCCCTCCGGCGGCAGAGGCCGGTGAGCGCGGGCGACCCGGTGCCGAGCGGCAGCGGTGCCGCTCAACGGGTGTCCCTCCCTGCGGGGACGGTCGGCCGGATGGCACCCGCCGTCGGCCAGTGGCGGTCCTGTCCCGGGCCCCGCTCGTCGCGTCCTCCAGCCCCCTTGCTGGCCGCGTGTGGGCCGCAGGAAGGCGTGCAGGGCGGCCGCAGGGGCGCTTCTCCCCGCCCAGTCTCCGCGTGCAAACAAGGAGAGCGGGCGTTGCCCCCCGGCTCAGTGCCGTACCGCCTTCTGCCGGGCGCGTGCCCGGGGCAAGGGGCCCCAGCGGTGCGACGTGGTGGCGGTGGTCCCAGGAGTGCGGCTCCAGCAGCGGCTGGTTCTGCCATCTGGCAGGCCTCAGGCACTGGCAACGCTGGCTCAGGTCTCGGTGGCGCCCGCCTCCGGGGCCGGCCACGCAGCGCGTCCACCGGTCGCTCACCCGCCCGGCGGGGGAGTGGTCCCACGGGAGGCGTGTTGGCGGGGGGCCGGTCATTGTCGTGTGCCCGTCTTGAGCCCGGGGGAAAGGCCATGCAGTGGGGGAAGAGAAAAGTCGGCCGGGCAGCGGCGCAGCGGCGCTCCACGAGACCTGCCGTGTTGGGGCCGAGGGAGAGCCGGCATGTGCGGGGGCCAACAGCCGCCCGCCCCAAGCCGCGTGCCGTGTGTGTTGTGCATGTTGTCCGGTGAAAGCAAGAAGCGGGCGGGCCGCCATGCCCCCCGCATTCTGGCACGCGCTGCCTGGCCCTCCGCGCGGAGGCCGGGCTGAGCCTGGGCACCTGGGCTGCCTTCAAAGGACGGTGTTTGTGAGGTCGGCGTCTCCCCTCGCGGGGGGAGGGGGTCAGGGGTGTGGGCTCCCCCGCCTCTTGGCCGGCCTTCGGAGCGTGGGTTGCTCCAGTGGTTTTTTTTCCTCCCCTTCCGTTTTCTGTGAGCTCGTACGGTCGAAGCCAGGTGCGCGCCCCCGCGTCCTCGGCGCCAGAGTAACAAAAAGGGGCCGCTTGGTGTGAGCAGTGCCCAAAAGGCAGAAAACTCTTAGTGGTGGATCACTCGGCTCGTGCGTCGATGAAGAATGCAGCTAGCTGCAAGAATTAATGTGAATTGCAGGACACATTGACCATTGAGCATTCGAAGGCACGTGCAGCCCCGGGTTCCTCCAGGGGCTACGCCTGTCTGAGCGTCGCTTGACGATCAATCATCGTCCAGGGGCCCACCCTGGTGGCGCGGCTGGGGTTGCCTCGCAGGCCCATCGCCCGCGGCGGGTGGCGGTGGCGGCGGCCCAGAGGTGCCCGGAGGGAAGGCTGTCAGGGGTTCGGCGAGGGAAGCGTTTCCCTAGGCGGGCCTTGATCCCTTCCCTGCGGCCCGGCGGGCGTCATCGTTGTCGCGGTTGTCGTCATCGTTGCCGCTCAGGGCCTTTGTCCCCCTAAATGCAGACTCGGGGAGCGCTCTGTAGCTCCCTGCTCCTGGAGCGAGCCGCTGGGTGGAGCTCATCCTTGCTGGGGCCGCGCCACGGATACGGTGGCGCGGCGGCCTGGGGAGAGCAAGAGACGGCGTCGAAAGGCGCCGCCAGGGGCCGAGAGAAAGAGAGAGGAGGGTGAGAAGGGGAGGCGAGTCACGGACCTTGCCCCCGGCCTCCCCCCTTGCGCGGGTGGCTGTCTGCGGGTGGGAACCATGGCGGTACCGTGCTGTGCTGCCGCGGGCGCGCGGGAGGCTAGAGCGCCGGGGATGGGGGGTTCTGACCCCCTCTTCTCCCTTCGCCTGCCCCCCTTCTCTTCTGTCGCAGTCTCAGGGTGCGCCCGAGGGGCGCCGTCGCTCCTCTCTCTCTCCCCACCAAGGCCGTCGCGCACGCCGCCACCCGGCCGGTCCTCCTGCGCGGGGCTGTCTCCGCCGCGCTCCCTTTTCGGTTCTCAGCTCTGGGATGGGGCTCTCCGACTCTCGTCATCGCTCACTCGTTCTCTCTCTCTGGCCCGCTCGGGGGGTGGGGACGTAGCGGGCGGGCTGGCGGGCGAGGGGAGACAAAGGCAGCCATCTCCACACGTGCGCGCGCATGTGGGGCGCAGCCGAGCTTTGGGCTTGCGACCTCAGTCAGACGTGGCGACCCGCTGAATTTAAGCATATTAGTCAGCGGAGGAAAAGAAACTAACGAGGATTCCCTCAGTAACGGCGAGCGAAGAGGGAAAAGCGCAGCGCCGAATCCCCGCCCCGCGATGGGGCGCGGGACATGTGGCATACAGAAGCCCCCCCTCCCCAGAAGCGCTCTCGGGGGACCCAAGTCCTTGTGATAGAGGCTGCAGCCCACGGACAGTGTGAGGCCGGTAGCGGCCCCCTGGCATGCTGGGCCTGGGGCTTCTTGGAGTCGGGTTGCTTGGGAATGCAGCCCAAAGCTGGTGGTAAATTCCATCTAAGGCTAAATACCGGCACGAGACCGATAGCCAACAAATACCGTAAGTGAATGTTGAAAAGAACTTTGAAGAGAGAGTTCAAGAGGGTGTGAAACCGTTAAGAGTAAACGGGGGGGCCCTGCGCAGTCCGCCCAGAGGATTCAACCCAGCGAGTTGCGGTTCGACGGCGCGGGCTCGGCAGATCCTCGCCTCCGCCTCCCCTCCGTCCCCCGGGCAAACCCCGTCTGCAGGGGTGAGCCGGGGGGGGCAGGCCA
>NW_027269299.1:2805000-2855000 GCF_023055355.1 Agelaius tricolor | reverse complement strand
TGACCTGCGGCCACCTGTTGTCCCAGGCAGGCCCTTGCCTACAGCAGCCTGGCCCCTGGGTAGACCTGTTGTCCCTGGGCTGGTCTTCGCCCAAGGTAGCCCAGGCACTGTGTAGACCTGTCGTCCGCAGCCGGCCTTAGGCCACGGCCGCCTGGGCGCCCTGGGGTAGACCCGTTGTCCCAGGCCCTTGGGTGGACCTGTTGTCCCGGGCCGGCCTTTGCCTAAGGCAGCCCGGCCCTTGGGGTAGACCTGGTGTCCCGGGCCCCTGGGTAGACCTGTTGTCCCAGGCCCTTGGGTAGACCTTTTGTCCTTGGGCCGGCCCTTGCCTACAGCAGCCTGGCCCCTTGGGTAGACCTGTTGTGCCTGGGCCGGCCATCGCCTAAGGCAGCCCAGCCACTGGGTAGACCTGTTGTCCCAGTCCCTTGGGTAGACCTGTCGTCCTAGGCCCCGGGGTAGACCTGTTGTCCTAGGCCCCGGGGTAGACCAGTTGTCCCAGGCCTTTGCGTAGACCTGATGTTCAAGGCCGGCCTTAGCCTATGGCCCCCTAGCAAGCGGGAAAAGTATGCAGAAGGTGCCAGGGAGGCTAATGGGGGAGGGCAGGGCGCCCCCAACCACCGATGGGCAGGTGTGGCTGCGACAGAGAGGGCAGGGCCAGGGGCAGGGCTACGGGCAGGGGCAGGGAGAGAGGGCACGTGAGAGCGTGCCTGCGCATGGGCGGGCGGGTGCGGGTGGCAGGGGGGCGGAGGGAGGTGGCTGGAGGGGTGGGGAGGGGGTGGGGATGGTTGGCCGCGCGTGCCTGCACGCGCAGCACTGTGGTAGCCTGCAGGGGTGGCCGTAGCCTGCAGGGGTGGCCTTGGGGTGAGAGTGTGTGGAGTGGGGGGGGGGGGGGTGGGTGTGTGTCACTGTTTCTGTCTCTGTGCGGACGAGGGCCGGTGGCTTCGTGCTGGGCCCCGGCGCCTCAGCACCGAGCCCCCACGGCCCCCTAGAGTCACGTTGAGGGCCGAAGACCTCTGCAGACCGTGAAACAACCCGCCCGAAAGCCACACACAGCGCCTGTGTGCTGACGGCGGTGCCGGCGGCGGCCACCACCTGTACCGACAGACGGGGCAGGCCAGGGAGGGCGGGGTGGGGCAGGGCGAGCCGCATCGGGGCCAGGGGTGCTGGCCTGGGTAGGGTCACAGGAGGGTGTGGCGGGGCAGGGCGGGAGGTGGGTGGTATGGGAGCTGTTTCGCCAGTTCAGCGTGTCAGCAGGCAGAGCACAAGGATTGGCTTGCCCGTCGGCTCGGCTGGGAGTGCTTCTGATACAAAAGGAAAAGAAATAAAATTGGCCAATTTTTTTGTTGGTTTGTTTTTCCGGATAAGTTTCTCGTTCCAAGCAAATAGAAGAGCCATTCTTTCAGGAAAGGAGAAAAGAAAAAGGGGCGGGGGAGGGTCTGGGGGGTGGGGGGCAACCCAAGAAAACCAAAATCTAAACCACAAGCCCCCCGACCCCAAAAAACAAACCAACCTCAAAACTCAGCATCAGTATCAGACAAAGCCAAAGCAACCGGGAAAAAAAAAACAAAGCAAAAAAACCCAAAACTCCAAAAAAACCAAAACAAAACAAAAAAAACCAAATCCCCCCAAACAACAACAAAAAAACCACCACGGTGGTCTGTTGTCCTGCCCTCTTCCTCTCCCTGTGTATGGATGGAGCATCGCTGTGCTTTCAGGAAGCTCTTGGTGGAATCTTCCGCCATTACAAGCTCCTTTGCCCTCGGCGGATGCCTGCACTGGAATCCCTCGCAGCTGGGTTTGGAACACACTCAAGTTGGCTCTTCTAAAACCCGGGGTCCTTTTCCCCTTCAGCGTGCTCAGCACGCCCTTTAACTCCACGCCGCTGTGCAGCTGGAGCAGCGGGACAGGGACCTTTGCAGCCTGAGCTGCCCTTGTTCCTCTCTGTCCCTGCAGAGAACACAGCGGGGAAGAGAACGGCACCAGGGCCCTGCGTGTCCCCGGGCTCAGGTTTTGCGCCGCTTCAGCTCCACAGAGACGCAGGTAAAGTGAAAAACACAAACAGTTTATTAAGGGAAAGCAAAGCGAAGGGGTGAGCTGGGAGGTAAAAAAGGGCATGGGCAGGGCCTGAGGGCTGCAGGGAAGGAGCTGCCAACAGGGGGAGAGATGGCAGGAGCTGCTGGAGCTTGGCACAGGCTCAGCTGTGAGCAGCCAGAGCCGTGCCTGGAGCTGCAGGCAGTCCCAACTGGAAATCATCGAAGGAGGCCGGTACAGGTACATCTGGTCCAGGAGACAAACAAAGTTCTGCAGATCTTCTTTGGAATTTCATCTGAATCCATGTGTTCATGCAGGATGGGCTCTCGTCTTCCCTGAGGGCTTGAAGAGCTGGAAGAGAGAGGAACAGAGCCACGGTCAGAAGCCAAATGGAGGGAATCCAAGGAAAGCCTCCTGCCAGGGCCATGCCGGCCGGCTCTCGCCATGGCCAGGAGGGAGCGGGAGACAAGGGCTTCGGGCAGAAGGTGCTGGCCACGGATCCGCCACGTGTCCCCGAAAGGTCTCCGGGCTGTGCCCCCGCCGCCCCTGGTGCGCACAGGGAGCAGAGCCCTGGGCAGCCTGGTGACGGATTGTAGCTGCGGGGCCGGGATTTGTAGCTGCCCCCCCTCCCCCGGGTGGTACTCACTGCCATGCGGCTGCCCTGACTCACCCTGACTGAGGACCTGGAGCTCCTCCTTCTGCCCCATCATGAGCACTCCGGCCACCCCTGTTAAGACAGAGCATGTGGCGGCGCCAGGCGGCACAGCTGCCCGACACAGGCGCTGCCAGCCCTGTGGCCGCATGCCCTCCTGCCGGGCAGGGCTCGTGCGAGGCCCCTGCCGCACACTGCCGGCCGAGGGCACGGCTGCGGGAGGGCAGCGGCAGCGCCCAGGGCGGGCGGGGCTGCAGCGGCCCGGGCGCGGCTCCCGCTGTAGCTGGGTCAGCAGCCGGGCCGGGAGGTGGGGAGGGGCGCCGGGCTGCTGGCTCACCGAGGAACCTGATGGCCGCCTCTCGTAGGGGCCTCTGTGGGCTCTGCAGGTGCGGCAGGGCCCAGCGCAGGTGCTCGGCCGCTCGGCTCTCGTCCTGCAGCAGCTGCGGGGAGCGGTGGCAGGGAAGGCTCGGCGTGGGCTCTGCCCCTCGGCTGGGTGCTCCCTGCGCCCGGCACCGGCCCAGCCAGCGCGCACAGCCCAGGGCAGCGAGCAGCGTGGGGGGCGCAGCTGCCAGCCCCCCGCACTGAGCACCAGGGGCAGGGGGGGCTTCTCCAGTCTAGCCTGCGGCTGGGGCTCCCGGGCTGTCCTTACCAGGCTCTCGGCCAACTTCATCCGCCGCTTCTTCCTCAGCGGCTCCTCCAGATCCCTCCTCCTCAGGAAGCGTGCGGCACAAAGCAGGGCTTCGCCAGATGCCTGCAGAGCAGCAGAGAGCCGCAGGTGGCACCAGAGCCCAGGTGAGTCACACGGCAGCCGCTCCCTGTGCCAAGGCCAGGGGAGGCTGGAGCCTGCCAGGCGCCGGGGCAGGAGGTGGCCCAGCCCCCGGCCGGGGATGCAGCAGCATCACACCAAACCTCACCTCGGCCACGTGCACGTCCTCGTGGTGCCAGCGCAAGAACAGAGGGAGCAGGCTCTGGATCACAACTGTCCTGAGAGGATTTTCCCTCTCTTCCACTCCCAGCTCCAACACCTTGCCCAAGAGCTGAATGGAGAGCAGCTGCACATGGCTGTTGTCCTGGAGGAAAGGAAAAGTCCTAAGCACCAACTACTCCAGGCCCACTGGGGCAAAGGCCCTTAAATGAACAGGGCACAAAGTTTCCAGGCAGGCAGCATCCAGTGCTCTTGGCTGGGGGCGCAGAGCCTTACCTTCTCAAAGTGTGGCAGCAGGGACTCAGCCAGCTTCAGGGTGGCGGTGCTGGGTATTGCGAGGTCTTTGTCCTGGAGCACATGTGTGAGCACAGAGAGGCTCATCCCGACCATCTCTGCATCTGGATGGGCCAGCAGCTCCAGCAGGTGTTGATAGAGGCCGCGTATTCCTCCGGCCTGTGTGCAAGACCAGGCTGTGCTGTGAAGCCGTGACTGGCTGCAGCACCAACAGCTGCTTGGGGCACTGGGGCAGCTGAAGCGGGAGTCGGGAGAGCTGGCAGCAGCTGCCTCTGCTGCCAAAGCCCAGCCAAGCCCAAAGGTCTGCCTTGCCCAGCCCCACGCTGCCAGCGCGGCTTCAGCCACTGCCCCTTTCTCACCAGCGAGGGCTCCTTGCTGAGCACCACGAGGCCTCTGAGCTCCAGGCACAGCCTGTCCCTGTGCTGGCTCGGCAGGTGCCGGGATAGCACCGCCAGGGCACTGGGACCGTGTTTGCTCAGGTCCAGACACTCCAGGAGCTGAAAGGCACAGGGCAGTGGCAGGGGAGCAGGCCGGCTCCAGGCAGCAGCAGCGGGCGTGGGCTGCCTCCCAGGCGGCTGCAGCTACCAGAGGCCAGAGAGCTTGGAGGCAGCTCAGCCAGGCAGCGCTGGCCTTGAGGCTCACCTCCACAAAGAATGCCAGGGCAGGCAGATGCCAGCGGGGCTGCTTCCCGACCAGCAGGCTGAGCAGGTGCGAGGCCATGTGGGGACACAAGGGGGTCAAGCCACAGCGCATCTCCCTGGCAGGAGACAAAGGCACCAAGGCCCTGAGCCGGGCGTGCAGACCTCTCCCAGGAGTGACTCACAGAGGTCCCATCTTTCCCCAGCACTCTGCAAGGGGACATGGGCCCCTTGAGTGGTGGCTGCTGCTGGGCATCCTCCTCTCCCGGCCCTTTGCAGTCTGCTCGGCCCTCCCTCGGTGACGAGGCCCTCTCGCTTACAAGCCCTGGGGACTGTGTGGGGCACTCCGGGCACGGGGCACAAATGGTGGCGGTGGCGGCGGGGAGTAGGGGATCTCACCTGGCCAGCAGGCCCGCTGCATAGTGCTGGCTGTCGGCACAGAGCAGGGTGTCCCAGAGCTGCTTGTGCTCCAGAGCCAGCAGGTTCTTGCCAAAGCCCAGTCGGCAGAGCAGAGCCTTCATGGTCTGCACTGCAAACCTGTGTGCCAGGCCAAGGCCAGGTCACTCTGGGAGCACTGGCCCTGGCCGCAAGGGCGTGGGAAGGACAGGGCGACTGGCACCTGTTGGGCTGGCTGGGAAGGTCATGTTCCTCCCGGCATGCTCTCCAGAAGCGCTGGGTCTCCACATCCTCTGGCCTCTGCTCCGTGGTGATGAAAATTTGCAAGAGCAGAGCCACCAACAGGTGTGGAGAATGAAGGAGGTTTGCGTAGTGCCACTCGGGCATGCTTGCAATCCTCCAGAGCACCAGAGTTGCCTGCAAGAGACAAAGCGCCCCGAGGCAGCACTCAGTGCTGAGGTGTCCATGAGGCAGGGCCGGGGGTGAGAGGCAGGGGGAGCACCCGGCCTGCTGGCCCTAGCCCAGCTTTCAGCCCAGGCAGGGAGCTGCAGGGTGGGGAGAGCATGGAGAGCTTCTGAGAAGGCGACCTGGAGGGCCAGCGTAGGCCAGCTCCAGAAACTCACAGCCAGGGCAAGGACGGCCTCGTTGTCCCCGTTGCAGAGGAAGCCGCCGTACGGTGGCTGCTCCTCTACGGCAGAGAGCAGCGCTGGAAGCACCTCCTCCACGGCTACCTCTGAGGTGCCCATGGCTCTCCACAGCAGCGCGGCGGCTCTGTGGGACCAGAGCTGTGCGTCAGTACCGTGCCCCGTGCAGCTGCGTGGGGCTGGGAGGGAGCATGGCAGCAGGCTCAGGAAACAGAGGGGCCCGAGGGTGCCGGTGCTCTCCGCCCGTCTGGCAGACCCCGCTGGACAGGCTGTACAGGGCGAGGGACCCTACGGGCCGGTGAGCACCGAGCTCTGGAGGCACTTGTGCCCCATACCCGTCACACGTTGGGGCACAGCGCAGGAGGCTCATCACCACGTGGGCAGGGTGTTCTTCGGTGAGGCTGACAATGGCCATTTGCAGCCCGGCGTCCACAGACTCACGGGACGTGAGTCTCTGCAGCATGGCACTCACCACAGCTTGCACCTGGAGGAAGCGGCATGGGGAAGACTTGGAGTGCTGTCCAAGGCAGCAACTTGCCCAGCTTCCCCCAAGAAGTGCTTGCCTTCCCAGCCCACTGGGATGGGGCTGAGGGGGCCCAGCGGACATGGCTTGAGGGGCCACGTGATCCTGAGAGGCCTTCAGCCCTGGCCCCAGGCTGCTGCAGAGAACAAAAGCCCTTCTGGAAAAACTCCAGAGTGGCTCCAGGACTCACAGTGAGTGTGGGCATGGCCTCAGTCGCTGGCATGCCCTGGGTGATGGTGTTGCTGTTGGCCACGGCCTCCGTCAGGGCCATGTCAGCCTCCTCCCAGCCCTCGTCGGTTTCCCAGTCAGAGCTGGCAGCCAGGTCAGAGGACACTGTGCTGGAAGCAGCCTCTGCCTGCAGCTCGCTGGGCCTGGGGTCGGGCTCGGCCGTGCCCTCGGGCGCGGGACTGGGCTCGGCCGTGCCCTCGGGCGCGGGGCCGGGCTCGGCCGGGCCCTCGGGTGCGGGGCTGCTGGTCTTAGTGCGCCGAAGGCGCAGGAACCTCCGCAGTGTCTGCAACAGAAGGGAAGGGCGGGAAGAAGAGAGGGACGTTCCATGGTCTGCTCCAACGCGGGGCCCGGCTGAGCAGTGCCAGCAGGCCCGCCCCAGGTGGGGATGGCCGCAGGTACCTGCGCTGCTCTGCGGAAGCGGCCACGGGTGGGCTCCTGCTCTTGAGTCTGGTCCCTGGCTGCATCTGCCAAAGAGTGAGCGCAGCCAGAGCTGAGGATCCTCCCCAGGCAGGGAGAGCCTCAGGATGGCCCAGGGGATGGAGCATGGCCACTGCGGGGTGTCTGCCCAGTCCCTGTTCCATCCTGTCCGTTGGCATGCCCTCAGGGATGGGATGGGATGGGATGGGGCCAAGCTGGCTGTAGCCATCAGCCCTGTGGCGCAGCTCTGCTACTCACCACCCTGCAGTGTCTGAATCTGCTCCAGATCTTCAGGCTGTTGTGCTGGAGCAGCTCCAGGGTCATTCTTTTTTTTCCCCCTGAACACTTTCAACAAGCTGGGGAATCTGCCTGCCATGCTAGAGCTCGGCCTCGAGGGCATCTTAAAGAGAGATGGCTCAGGATATCGCCAAGGCAACAATTGCGGTTGTGCCTTGAAGGCACCTGCGACAGGGAAGCTTCAAAAAGGCTGCAGGACAGCAAATCCTGCACTCTGGTCTTGAGGACTCCTGCCAAAATCACAGGAGGCTCCTCGTTAATGATTCAGGTGACCAAATCCCACGGTCTGGACTTGATGGCACTGGCCACAGGAATGGGAGATGCCTCGGAAAAGCTCCGAGTCACCAAGTCCCACAGTCTGGCCACAAGGTCACCTGTAGGAACAAGGCTGCGGAAAAGCTCCGGGTGGGACACGAACGAGAGTGCTGTGCGGGGGCTCCTCACGGCACTGCTCTGTCCCGTTGTGCCCCGTTGCGTGCTCCCAGCACCCGGGCAAGCTTCTATTTCCCAGGTGTCACAAAGGGCCCTTGGTCACCGGGTTCCGTTCCATGGCACATGGTGACCGTGCTGCAGCGTGCCACCCAGGGCCCTTACTGCCGCCTGCCCTGGGGCCGCCCCCAGCCCAGCCAAAGTGGCCCAGGCTGGAAGGAATGCCTGGCCCCAGGTGTCTAAGGCAGCCCCACAGGATCTTTAGGAAGGGCTCGAAACATCAGCAAATACTGCCCTGCACTGCGGGCTCAGGACATTTAAGTATCCTCACTTCAGGAAAGCTTTCATTCCCATTGCTCAGCTCAAGTAGTTCCAAAATTTGCAAACTTCTCAAATTAACAGCAATGCCCAGAGAATGGAATTGATTTTGAAGTTTGTTCCCATCTCAAAGCAGCAACACATATGCCTTAACATCATCCACTGGAAGTCCCTTTACAAAACATAACACTACAGAGAGGCCAAAAGGAAGGCCATTCTTTGGTTTGCAAATGGTTTTCCATGAAGGGATTATAATCTCCTAATTCTCTTAAGGAATAAAAGCTCTCAAGGAATGAAGACCCCTCAGTGTTACAACAGTAACCCAACTAAATGAGGAGATGGCAAAAGGGCCGATCCTCCCCCAGTACAGATCTCTAAGTGGCCAATAAAGTACAGCTCTCCCCTCTTGTTCCCTGCAGGAGAAACAGGACCAGTAAAAGAAATAGTCACAGATATTCTTTCTGCCGTCCAACACCAAAGCTGTGCCAAAGCACAGATGCTGCCTTCAAACTGACTCAAATTCCAGCCCAGACCTCTCACCTTCCAGACAACTCCATCCCCAACGCGCCCCCCAACATCCACCCCCCCAAACACCCCCACAGAAGCCCGCAACAGCCCACCAGGACCCCCAGCTGTGCCCGTCCCTCCGCAGAGCTTTCCCAGCCTCCAGCAGAGCCCCTGGTTCCCTGCACCTGCCGTGGGATGGCACTCAGGAGGGTCTGCTCCAAGGCCTTCCCTGGCAGCAAAGCCAGGCTGCCAGGCCTGTGGTTCCTGGATCATCCTTCCCAGCCAGCCTTCCTGGGCACGGCTGTTCCATGGGCACCTCTGCGCTCAGCTCGGACTGCTCCTCTCAGCCAGGGCTGCTGGGAAAGGATCCAGAGCAGCCGGGCAAGCTCTTTCCCCAGCTCCCTCTTCACTCCTGGGGGAGGTAGAACATCCCACAGGAAAGCAACTGGTGCCACAAGGAGTGGGCAGCATCAGGCAGCTCTGGGGAGGCCCCTCAGGACTGCTGTATCCTGAGGGAACGCTGCTGGCCATCCCCTGTGTGTATCTGCAAAAGCTTCAAATCAGCTGCCTCAGCTTCCAGGGCCTCTCTTGGCCAGCATCCTGACGTGGGTGCAGGGCTGCTGCCAGGCACTGCTGGGACCCAGCGGGACAGGACCGGCTGTCTCGTGTCCACGGAGCAGCCCTGACACAGCCAGGGCCATCCCGAAAGCAGACAAACACTCCCGGCTCAGCAGAGAGGAGCAAGGAGCACTGGGCTGCGCTCAGCGTATCTCAGCTGGGCTCACTCCACCACACGCCCCCATTTTAAGGCTGGCTGATGCCCAGCTGCCAGAAATGCCTGCCTTGTTCTCTCCAAGATGCACAGGGAGAGCCAATGAGCAGGACACCTTGGGAGGCCTTTGCTGAGGCCAGGGACGCACCAAGATCATCCAAGGCTCTCCACGCTGCCTTGCCCACACAGCCCAGCTCTGTGCTGGCCCTGGGCCACAGCAGCTGCCACCAAGCAGCAGGCAAATGCATATTGCCAAGAGTTGAAACACAGCAGACAGGAAAGATGTGAAAAGTGTGTGTGCAAAGGCCTTTTAATTCACAGCTCTCACAAAGAGCTTTGGGGCTCATGGCTGGACACAGATGCTCCTGCCCACCCTCTCTCCAAAGGGGATTACACATCCTGCTGCAGGTGCTTGGGTTGGTTTCCACAGGTCCAGGCAGATGCCAAACCTGCTCTTCACTGCCTTCTCCCTGCCCCACTGCCATGTGCAACAGGCCTCAAGGACTGAAAGGAGCACAGAGAGCCAAAGGGGGACACTCGCACCTGCCTCACTGGGAGCTCCCTAGGAAGCACTTTCCTTGAGAAGCAAGCCCCTTTCCTCCAAAGGTGTTTACCCAAATGTGCAGCTTTCCTGGGGAGCACCAACACACCTTTAAGAAACGCTGGCAAGGCTGAATGACTTCAGGTCCTTTCAGGACAGCCACTCCAGCTCTAATTCCTATTGCCCCAAGTGAGTTTCCAGGTGCAGGTTCAGAGGTGCAGCCCCAGGCCCTCCAGAAACACAAGCTGCCCATGGCCTCTTCACCTGCCTCAACTCCTGCCTGCGCTCACGGCACCAAAACCAGGCTGTTCCTGGCCAGGGACCAGAGCCCTGTTCCTGCAGGATGCTCTTGCCAGCACCTTCCAGGACTCTCTGCTGTGCACGCCGCGCTTTTCATGCCCGCTCCCAACAGGCTTTGGAACACAGAGCCCAACCTGGCTGGTTCTGCCACCAGCACAGCCCAAACGCAGGCGGAGGAAGAAGCAGCAGGCGCTGTTTTGCAGCCATGCCCAAGAGAGACTGGCAGGGTGCCCTCCCTCTGCTCTCCCTTGGCTGGCTTTCGGACTGGCTCTGAGCTTGGGGCTGCCGTTCCTCACTTGTGGGGAGCAGAAGCACAGCCGGGATCCCGGCACTGCCTGGCAGCGCTGCGGGCACCGGCACGGCTGCGTGTCCGAGTCTCGGGCACCGTGCTGCTGCTTCATTTGCCCTCAGGCACAGCCAGAGCTCCCTGCTAAGCCCGGATGCTCTCTGCTGCTGCCCTCTTCCTCATCCTGTGCAGGGATGGAGCGCTGCTGTGCTTTCAGGAAGCTATTCTTGAAAGCTTCCAGCATTCCAAGCTCCTTTGCCCTCCGTGGATGCTTGCCATGGAAGCCCTCTCAGCTGGGTTCAGAGCATACTCAGGTTGGCTCTTCCAAAATTCAGGGGCTCCAAGGTGCTCAGCAAGATGTGGAACTGCACAGTGCTGTGGAACTGCACCTTCAGCACAGGGACCTTTCCAGCCTGACCTGCCCCAGTTCCTCTGGGCACAAAACACAGCGTGGCAGAGAACGGCAGCAGGGGCCTGTGTGTCCCAGGGCCCCGGATTTGCTTCAGCTCCACAGAGATGAAGGCAAAGTGAAAAAGCCAAACGGTTTATTAATGAAAAGCAAAGCAAAGGGATGAGCTGGGAGGTAAGAAAAGGGTATGGGCAGGGTATGCGGGCTGGAAGGAGGGAGCTGTCAACAGGCAGGGTGACGGCAGGAGCTACGGGAGCTTCTCACAGGCTCAGCTGTGCCAGGCATCAGCTGTGCCTGGAGCTCCAGTGGCAGTGGGAGATGCTTTGCTCTTCAGTGTCTCCTGGTGCTGTTCTTGGGAAACTGGTTCACCGGATCCTGAAGAGGCACCTAATTCTTCAGCTCTTCTGGCAAATCGGCTGTGAATATCCAGGTTACAGTGGGATGGACTAGTGTCTTTCCTTGGGACTTAAATGGCTGGAACAGAGAGGAAGAGAGCCACAGTCAGCACCCACAACTGCAGGAATCCTAGGAGACGCTCCTGCCACTGTGTGCTGCTTTGTGCATCACGGACATGATGTTTTGGGAGAGGCTGCTGGCAGGTTCCTCCGTGTCCAATAGGAAACAAATCAAGGGTTGGTTTTGGGAACTGATAATCAGGAAAGCTGTACATGAAAGCCTCTGTGAAAAACACGTTACAAACAAAATAAACTTGGGAACTTTCTCTTTTCCCTTCTGGCCGACAAAGAGGTAACACAGCTGACCCAGCCTAGGCCTGGCTGAGGTCAGTGAAGAAGTCAAGTCCCAGATGGGAGGGATGAGGAGATGCCTTTAGTTTTAGGCTGAAATCCTCTTGTAAACATAGGGAGAAGGACACTTTTTTCCCTATAAGACATGAAGGTATGATTCTAGGACAAGTTTGAACAGAGATGGAGAGAAGAGTGATGAAGATCCTGTGCCCCCAGGAACAGAAGAAGATCTCTCTTGCTAGAGATGGAAGATGATTTTAGAGATAGATAAAGAGAACCTTTGCCTTTGAACAGCTCATCTTTAGAACAGTACCCCATAAGTTGACACGGCACAGAAACACAGCTGTGGGAAAAGCTTGTGGAAAATGGGAGCGATTTCAGAATTGCAGATTTCCCTGCAGTGTGGCTGCTGTTGATGGAAATTGAGAGCCACGAGAGAACTGCTTTCTTGTGGAAAATCTCCATAACATTAACAAGAGGGACATTTCTCCTTAAGTGAGCAGAAGAGAGACTATTCTAGAGGTAGTAAAGTGACTCAAAATTTTGGTTTTGTCCCTTTACATTGTCAGTGGGAAAGAAAAAGTTGTAGGGGGAGGAGAAATGTTCTGAAGGTTTTGTTCTGATTCTTATTACTCCTTCTTTTAGTTACTGTTAATAAATTTTTCTTCATACCCTTTTAAAGTTTGGAGCCTGCTTTGCCTTTCTCCTAATCCTATTTCACACAGAAAATGATGAACTACATTCTACTGGATGAACTGGTGATTAACCAGCACGGAACTTACCACACTAATTGGAACATTGGCCAGGAAATCATCAATTAGTGAACCAAAACCACTACATAGGGGTGTTCCACTCAGCTCTTGCATCGGCCAGAAGAGAGGGGGGGGGCAAACGGGATCAGCTGCAAGACGCTGGCCACGAATCCCCCGGACCAGTGTCCCTGAAATCGCTCGCTGTGCTCTGCCCAGGCCACCCCTCATGCACCCAGGGAGCGAAGGCAATGCAGCTGTCCCGGGCAGGCCCCGCTGTCAGCCCGGTGTCCGCACTCACCCTGACTGTGGGCCCGGAGCTCTTCCCTCTTCCCCCTGCGGCACCGCCCGGCGCTGCCTGTGAACACAGAGCCTGTCACGGCCCCAGCGGCACAGCCGGCGCTGCCGGCGGCGCTGCCGGGGCAGCAGGCGGGGCTGGGGCCGAGCTGCGGCGGGCCGGGCCGGGGAGGGAGCCCGGGCCCGGGGCTCACCGATGATCCTGACGGCCGCCTCCCGTACGGACTCCTGTGGGCTATCCAGGAACCGCAGGGCCCACTGCATGTGCTGGGCCGCTCGGCTCCTGTCCTCTGCCAGCTGCAGAGAGTGGCAGGAGGGAAGGGTTGGCGCGGGCTCCGCCCCTGGGCCGGGCGCTGCCTGCGCCCAGCCCCGGCCTCCCCTGGCCGCACAGGCCTGAGGCGCGGCCAGCAGCCGCTGGCCAAGGGCTCCCGAGGGCAGGGGGCAGAGGGCCGGCTGCTGCCCGGGGAGCCGCGGTGCCGGCCCGCAGCCCTGCCGGGCCGGGGCTCCATGGGCACCCGGCTGGGGCCCACGGGAGCCTGGAGAAGAGCCCCCGCGGCCTCTGGCCGCAGCAGCGGGCAGGGGCACAGCTGCCCGGCCCCGCACACTGAGCGCCGCCCTCAGGGGCCTTCTCCAGGCTGAGGCTGGGGCTTGCAGGCCCTCCTTACCAGGCACTCATCAATTTTCAACGGCTGCTCCGTCTTCAGCACCCTCTGGAGATCCGTCTTCTCCAAGAACCCGGCCGCACAATGCAGCGTTTCCCGAGAGGCCTGGAGAGCAGCAGAGACCCAGAGATGGCCCCACAGCCCAGGGCACCAGAATCACATCCCTGTGCCAAGGCCTGGAGGAGGCTGCAGTCCATGAGGTGCCAGGAGGCAGCCAAGCCCCCTGCCAGGGATCCAGCAGCATCCCAGAAAACCTCACCTCTGCCACGTGTTGGTTCTCCTCATGGCAGTGCAAGAAGAGGGGGAGCAGGCTCTGGTTCACAATTGTCTTCAAGGGCTTTTTTCCCTCATCCACTACCAACTCCATCATCTTGCGGAAGAGGTAAATGGAGAGCGCCTGCACTTGGCTGTTGTCCTGGAGGAAAGGAGGAGGAAAATACTTAAGCATCAAATATCCTGTACTCCTGGGCAAACAGCTGAAAATCCAGAGAGCACAAAATTTCTGGTCAGCAGCAAGTGCCTATGGCTGGGGACACAGAGCCTTACATTGTCAAAGAGTGGCAGGAGCGCCTCAGCCAGCTTTGGGGCAGAAGTGCTAGATATCAGGAGATGTTTTTTCTGGAGCATCTTCTTGAACAGAGAGAGGGACATGCTGACCACCTCTCCATCTGCATCACCCAGAAGCTTCAGAAGGCTTCGAGACACGCTGCGTAGAGGTTTGGCCTGTGTGGAACACAAGGCTGTGCTGGGAAGCCATGGACGGCTGCACTGCCACCACCACCCTGGCACTGCAAGGCCACCGTGCTGCTGCAGGGCCCACAGGCCAAAGGCCTGAGCCAAAGCCCTGGGGCAGGTGAGGCAGGAGAGCTGGGAGCAGCTGCCTCAGCTCCTGAAGCCCTGCCAGCCCAAGGGGCTGCTTTCCCCAGCGCAGCTTCAGCCGCTGCCCCCTTCTCACCATCGAGGGATCCTTGCTGAGCACCACGAGGCCTCTGAGTGCCAGGTGACGCCTCTCCCTGCACTTGCTCTGCAGGCAACTTGACATGATCTTCACGACAGTGAGAGCACATTTCCTCAAGTCCAGGCACTGGAGGACCTGCAAGGCACAGGGCAGTGACAGGGGAGCCGGCCAGCAGGAGCTCAGAAGCGCACAGGGCTGGGCCCAGGCAGCAGCAGCAGCAGCACAGGGCACGGGCACCGTCCCAGGCAGCTGTGGCTGTGAGAGGGCAGAGAGCTGGGAGGCAGCTCAGCCAGGCAGCGCTGGCCTTGAGGCTCACCTCCACAAGGAATGCCAGCAAGGGCAGATCCCACCTTGGCTTTTCACTGCTGAGCAGCAGGAGAAGGCGATATGCAACATGGGAACACAGGGGGGTCAAGGCATAACGCATCTCCCTAGCGGGGAAAAAAGGCACCAAGACTCTGAGGTGGGGGGGCAAACATCTCCCAGGACTGACTCACAGAGGTCTGGTCTTTCCCCAGCATCCCTGGAGGGCATGTGGGTGCTCTGGGAGGTGGCCCCTTCTGGGCACCCTCCTCTGCCAGCCTTTTCCAGTCTCCTTGGCTGTCCCTCAGTGACGAGGCTCTCTGGCCCATGACCACAGGGACTGAGTGGGGCACAGGGCACAAATGCCGGGGGCAATGGGGACAAGGGGGTCTCACCTGGCCAGCAGACCCATGGCATAGTGCTGGGTGTGAGCACACAGCAGCGTGTCCCAGCCACACTTGCGCTCCATAGACATCACCTCTTTGTCACAGCGCAGTAGGTAGAGCAGAGCCTTCATTGCCTGCACTGCAAACCTGTGTGCAGAGCAAAGCCCAGGTCACACTGGGAGCACTGGCACTGGCCACAAGGGCATGGGAAGGACAGGAGGACTGGGACCTGTTAAGCTTGCTGGGAAGGCGGTGCTCCTGCTGGCATGCTCTCCAGAAGGTATCGACTTCCTCTGGTGGCATCTGCTGTGTGGTGATGGCAACATGGAAGAGCAGAGCCACAAACAGAGGGTAGAAAGAATGAATCGTTGCCTCATGGTACTGAGGCACCTGGACCATCACCCAGATCACCAGAGTTGCCTGCAAAAGAAGCAGCCCAAGACAGCGCTCAGTGCCGAGGTGTCCATGGGGCAGGGCCCAAGGGCAGATGCAGGAGGAGCAGCGGGCCTGGTGCCCCCTGAGCCTGCCCCTAGCCTAGGGTTCAGCCCAGCGCCTGAGGCATGGAGAGGATGGAGAGCTGCTGGGGAGGTGACCGAGGGGCAAGCAGAGGCCAGTTCCAGAAACTCACAGCCAGGGCAGAAACATTTGTGTCATCCCCATCAGAGGTGCATGCGCTGTGCAGTGGCCAATCCTCCATTACCCGGACCAGTGTTGGCAGCACTTTCTCCACTGTTACTCGTGACGAGCCAATGGTTCTCCATATCATTGTAGCAGCTCTGTGGGATCAGAGCTCTGTGTCAGGGGCATCTCAGTCCCAGTACCATGCCCTGTGCAGCTGTGGGGGCCCAGGTGACAGAGCCCCGGTGCCCTGAGGGGCAGGGAGGGAGCATTGGCAGCAGGCTCGGGAAACAGAGGGGCCCCAGGGTCCTGGACCTCTCTGCCTGTCTGGCAGAGCCTATAGCACAGGCTGTGCAGGGCCATGGGCCCCAAAGGCTGGTGAGCCCTGAGCTGTGCAGGCACGTGGGCCCCGTACCTGTCACACGTTGGGGCACAGCGCAGGAGGCTCAGCACCACGTCCGCAGGGTGTTCTTCAGCCAGCCTCACAATGTCACTTTGCAGCCTGGCATCCACAGTGACATGGGACACCAGCCTCTGGTGGATGCTCCTTACAATGGCTGGCACCTGGAGGAGGCATGGGGGAGATTTTGAGTGCTGTCCAAGGCAGCAACTTGCCCAGCTTCCCCCAAGAAGTGTTTCCCTTCCTGCCACACTGTGCTGGACTCAAAGGCTGAGGGGGCCCAGCGGACATGGCTTGAGGGGCCACGTGATCCTGAGAGGCCTCCAGGCCTGGCCTTGGGCTGCTTACCTGCTGCTGAGGAGAAACAGCAGTGTCCTCAAAAAATCCATAGTGGGAGCATGAATCACAGTGGGAGTGGGCATGGTGCCAGTATTTGAGATGTCCTCAGTGTCTTCAATGTCAGTGTTTGTGACGGCCACATCCTCAGTCACTTCCTTGTCCACCTTTGCCCTGTCCTTGTCCATTGCAGCCTCAGAGTCTTGTGAGTGCTCAGCCGTATCTGGGCTGACATCAGGCTCTGCCTGGAGCTCGGTCAGCCCTGAGTCCGGCTGGGCTCTGCCCTCAGCTGCTGAGGTGCCGGTCTTCCTACGTCGAATGCGCAGGAATTTCCGGAACCTCTGCAGCAGAACAAAGGACAGGGAAGGCAGGGACGTTGCATGGCGTGCTCCAAGCGTGGTGCTTGGCTGAGCAGGGACAGCAGGCCCAGCCCAGCTGGGGGTGGCTGCAGGTACCTTCAGGGTTTGGTGGAAGCAGCCAGGGTTCCTGCTCTTGTGTCTTGTCCAGGGCTGCACCTGGCAAAGAGCGAGCGCAGCCAGAGCTGAGGGGCTGCGGGAGAGGCCGGAGAACACAGACCAGCCCTGCACTCCCCAGGCAGGGAGAGCCCCGGGATGGTCCAGGGGATGGAGCACGGCCACTGCGGGGTGTCTGCCCAGCCCCTGTTCCATCCTGTCCGTGGGCATGTCCCCAGGGGATGGGATGGGATGGGATGGGATGGGATGGGATGGGATGGGATGGGATGGGATGGGATGGGATGGGATGGGATGGGGCCAAGCTGGCTGTAGCCATCAGCCCTGTGGCCCAGCTCTGCTACTCACCATCCTGCAGTGTCTGGATCTGCTCCAGATCTTCAGGCTGTTGTGCTTGGGCGGCTTCCGGGTCATTCTTTTTTTTCCTCCTGAACACTTTGAAAGGGCTGAGAAATCTGTCCGCCATTCCACCACCCAGCCTTGACGGCACCTTCTAGAAAGATGCCTCAGGATATTGCCAAGGCAACAATTGCAGTTGTGCCTTCAAGGCACCTGCGACAGGGAAGCCTCAGGAAGGCTGCAGGACAGGAAGTCCTGCACTTTGGTCTTTAGGGCTCCTGCCACAATGACAGGAGACTCCTCATCAACAATTTAGGTGACCAGATCCCACAGTCTGGACTTGATGGCACTGACAGTGAATGGGAGATGCCTTGGAAAAGTTCTGAGTCACCAAGTCCCACAGTCTGGCCTCGCAGTCAGCTGCAGTAACAACGCCTCGGAAAAGCTCCGGGTGGGACACGAACGAGTGCGCTGTGCGGGGGCTCCTCACGGCACTGCTCTGTCCCGTTGTGCCCCGTTGCGTGTTCCCAGCTCCCGGGCAAGCTTCTATTTCCCACATGTCACAAAGGGCCCTTGGACACCGGGTTCCGTTCCATGTCACGGTGACCGTGCTGCAGCGTGCCACCCAGGGCCTTTGCACACACTGCCGCCTGCCCTGGGGCCGCCCCCAGCCCGGCCAAAGTGGCCCAGGCTGGAAGGAATGCCTGGCCACAGGTGTCTAAGGCAGCCCCACAGGATCTTTAGGAAGGGCTCAGAGCATCAGCAAACGCTGCCCTGCTCTGCGGGCTCAGGGCAGCAGAAGGAGCCCCCAGGGCTGCCGACGCAGCCGCGCCAGGAAGGGCACGGGGCCTTGCAGGGAAGCTGGCACGGCCTCCTTGGGACACGTCCCGGCCCGTGGCCATCCTAAACCCGCGGGTGTGACACGCACAAGGAACGTGTGGGCCCGGGCACGAATGCTGCTCTGAGCCCTGGGGCCCGGGCAGCGCTGACAGCAGCAGCTGTGGCAGAGTCCCCGCCCAAGCAGAGCTGCCACCCCCCGAGCCCTGGCAGCGCTGGTGCCCATCTCCTGCCCCAGAGACCTGTGCCCCCGGGGGGCTTCTGTGCCACAGGGAGCCAAAGCCCACCTGCATTGGGGGCTGATGGCCAGAGCACCTGGAGCAACTGCTGCCAACACTTGGTCTCTGTCCAAAGCTCTTACTCCGTGCTGGAATTATTTTCTCATTGAAGTCATTTGCCGCAGGACAAAAACATCTCTACCTTGAAAACACAGAAGAATCTGGCATTACAGAATCCTCGCTTCAGGAAAGCTTTACCTCTCATTGCTCAACTCGCTCGAGTAGTTCAAAAAACCTGCACACTTCCCAAATTAATTGAGATGCCCTAAAAACATTGTGAGAAACAAGGCTCACTTTTAAAATTTCAAAGGTTTATTAAACCTTAACAAAAATACAACAAAGAGCGATTTAGGAAAAATTACAAGACTGCGAGTCTCCATCAAAAGGCACGTGCTCATCTACAAAATGGATGCTCTGCCTTTTATACCCTTAGCCCCTCTCAAAGTTTTGTCAGTCAACTCTTTCCCTGCTATCCAATGGTGGAAGTCACTTTCTTACACCTTGACTGGAGGTCAGGTGTTGCCATGCTCTGCCTCCTGGTAACAAGCTCTCCCTCCTCTAAATGCCCCACTAGTGACAGCAATGAGGGGGGAAGGGAAAGAGTACTATGGAGAGAACATGCAAAAATAACATAACTGTACAGCTATAAAAATTCTCTTACCGTACACATAATAGTCATCTCTTATTTGTGAGAGCCAACTATCTCCTCATTCATTTATAACAACGTGAAAGGTTTTCAAGGTTGCTTCCAACTCAAAGCAGTAACTCATTTGCCTTAATGTCAACCACTGAGAGTCACTTTAGAAAACGTAACACAGAAGCAAAAACAATGGCCATCCATTGGTTTGCAAATGTTTTTCTGTGAAGGGATGATAATACCATAATTCTAAAGGAATAAAAGCCCTCATGGAATGAAAGTCCAGTCAGTGTTACAAAAGGAAACTGAACAAATGAGTAGATTCCAAAAAGGTCAGTCCTCCCCTTGTAGAGATAACTTAGTGGCCAATAAAGTACAGCTCTGCCTTCTTGTTCCCTGCGGGAGAATCACGAACTGGGGGCCACGTTTGGACACTTTGGCAGGACAGGGACTGGCTGTGGTATAAGGTGTGTAATAAAGAGAGTGAGAACAAGGAGGAAAGAAAATCCAAGAAATGCAGATTGTTGGTGGAAGATTAGGATTTTCTTTGAAGGATTTTGTTTGGTTCACTGGAAAGACGAATGGCTTTGAGCTGCAGAAAATGAGTACCCACCGGCACTATCAGGGAGGACTAGAGGAAGGGCAGAATATGTCCCTGGATGAACTGCTTAGAAAGATACAGCAAGTGTATGTAAAAAGGGATGCTGAAAAGTAGAAAGCAAGGACAAAGGTGATGGCAGAATTTTTACAGCCCCCAAGGGCCCCAGGACCCAAGTGGTTCCCCATAATAGAAGGGACAGGGTCGGCTACAAGGAAGTGGCAGAAGCATTCCCTCCTCAGCAGGGGAGAGCCAACCCAAACAGCAGCTTGGAAAGAATCAGTGTGCTATCTGCTGGGCAGAGGGACACTGGGAGTGGGAATGTTCACAAAAACAGCTGGACCCTCAGGAGGAGGAAGTCCAGGGGATAATGGAGATGGATTATTAGATGTGTCAGGGGCTCCCATTGTAGCAGGGACACACCACACCAGAGCCCTTGTTAACTTTTAAAGTGGGTTCAGATGGAGAGGAGGTGTGTTTCCTAGTAAAGACAGGGGCCTCTCCATCCACCTCAAATTTTCTCCCTAAGGTGGGAGAATTGTCAAAAATATCTTCAATTATTCAAGGGGTTGTGGGAATTGTAGTTTATTCGGTAGGCTTGGAAGTTTGAAAGCATCTTTCTCTGAAGGAATTGTGGATATTGTGGTCAATGGGTTTAGGGATTTAATTCCTTTGTCTATGTGGGGTTTTGTGCAGAGCTGACAAGCTCCTGTTTGGAGGGGACCCATGCCCCTGTGCTTTTCGTGTTTTGTTGTTAAAAGCCAGAATTGGCAAGTTTCAGACCTGAAACCAATTCTGCAACTCCACCAGTCTGTGGTTTGTTGTGGAGAACTAGAATTGGCAGTTTTAGTCCTGAGGCCAATTCTGTAGCGGCTGCCTTGTGGAGATGGTGTTGTCCCTATGCAGGCCTAGGTATTTATCATGCAGCTTCCTCTGTGGGGGCTATAGGAAAACTTCAGGGGAAAATATTTTGTTATTCTTCCTTGGTTAATTTAGTAGTCGCCTCCCTACATCTGGGGTGGACTTGATGAAAAAAAAAAAAAAGGATAAGGGGAAATTGGCTACTAAAAAGATGATTGGTTGTTAAAAAAGTGATTGGTTGTTAAGAAAGGCTCTAGGCAGTGGCATTGCTTGCTGCAGAACTTGATCATGTCCAAAAGGCAAGTCAGTGGAATAAAAGGAGCAAGCTGCTAAGGTGAACTGCTCCAGGATGAGAAGCAAAAGCCTGCTAAAACCCTGGAATAAAAGCAACTCAAATGCTTAATTCACGGACTGCAGCTCTTGCAAAACATTTTAAAAGTAGTCTCACTCCCTCCGCTGAACGATCTATTGGAGGAAACCCCACTGAACACCTGTGGGAAACAACAAAAGGTGGAGGAGGGTGGGGAAGAACACACGCTCATCCCTCTCCCCACTCCAGGCACGTTAACGTTACAAAAGCTAAACCTATAATAAATAACCCTGCATTTACTGCCAACTCTGAACCTGGAGATGTCTCGTTCACTGATACTTCAGCCAAAAACATTGATGGTAAAAGTATAGAGCTGTTGTTACACCCCAGGTTGCAGCTTAGCTTATTGAGTTTCTTATCAGTTGACCGGAGTGTTTTGTTACTTTTCACATGTAGGGGTCATGCCAGGTCTGGATGGTTTTGTTTAAGCCTCAGCTGGCACTGGGAACACTGTGTGGGCACTGGGCACTGAGAATACTGTTCCACATCTTTCAGGGCAATTGCCAGCCTCAGGTTTGTGCTGCAAAAAACAATTTCCATTGTGCCCTATTTCACAATGTAAATTGTGTGCTGTGGATCAATTTTTATCTTTCTGACTTTTGTCAGCTGCTCCACTTGATCATTCTATGATATTTGTAAAATCTGATAGTCCGCATGGGTTTTAACCCATCCTATATGGATTTGTTAGGATTGAGTTTGTAAAAACAACCATTCAAATCCTCCCTTTGCCAAACCTCTTTTCCATTCACTTGCCAATGAACATTTCCACTGACAAAATCACCGTGTGGCACCGACTGGGCCAGGGCTCCATGGGCACCCGGCTTGGGCCCACAGGAGCCTGGAGCAGAGCCCGCGTGGCCCAGGGAATAGAACGGCTTGGGTAGGGGCACAGCTTTTTATTGAGTGTAAGAAATGTTTCAGTCTGCTAAAACTTCAGGAATTGCAAGCTCAGTTTCTAAGGCTGCCTTCTCAGAATAGTTTACATTAGAAAGCTTACATTACTCTTTAGTATCATATATCCTTAAAGGAGACCAAAAAAAATAATCTGTGCAGAATGACTGAGGAATGACTGTTATTTTCTTAAGCTAATGTACAGTACCCAGTGCAAAGGGCTGCAAGTGTTGAAGGTCGGGATATTGCCAATACCTAGACATTAATAACTCATGTTAATATTAAGACTACAAGACAGCCATGTCTACCCCCAGCTACTACTTACAAGAGAGTGACATGTTTTTATAGGGGCAGGTGGGAGAACACGATTGGGATTTCCTTGCTAACAAATTTTCAATCCAAAGTACTAAGATAAATTCAAGAGCCAGAAGCACATAGTCACATAAAAAATAGAGAGATACAATTAGGAGCAGCCACAGTCTTAATCTGCCATTAGGTATCTACTGCAGGCCCTAAATTCCAGTCAGGAAACTTATGTGAGTTGTGTTTTATATGATGGTTTCACTTCCTCATCTCGTACAGCAATAGAATTGTGTGCATTGTAACTTCCCAAGAGCACAGAGAGTGCTCATCATGGTCTTTCTCAGCAGGAAATGTGGACACGTATTTAAGAAAAAACTGATGTGAATGTGTAACAGACTATATCTATAGAGATGAACTACCTACAGTTTGCAATTCCAAAAGAAAAAAAATTTAACACATCAGGGAAAATAAAAAGCAAGGCCAAAAGCAGTGCCTTTGAACGAAAAGCAACTATTAACTTACTTTTTCTATACAAGGCTTGACACCAATCATGATAGATTCACCAAAAACTTTTCCATCTTTGCTTAAGGCTTTCCGGGCTTGAAGCTTAGACTGATATCGAATATGCATCCAGTTTCCTGTGTTGGACATCTGAATGAGATCAAGTGAAAATTGGGAAATGTAGTTTTTTAAATGCTTAATTCACAATGTTTTCTGACATAAGTGTCAAACTAAGACATACCACATGCTTGAATATGTTTCCATACTGAGCAAACTGTAGTAGAATATAGGAAGCTGATGCTTGAGGAAATCTGAAAGACAGAAAAAAGTACTCATAAAATTGAGTGGTTTAAGAATTCAGGTGTTAAGATCCAACCCTATGAAGCATTTACAGAAATGCAGAAGAGAGCACTGTAATATCAGAAGCAGTGACTTGAGAAATACCACCTTCTAGGCACTTTAGCACACACCCCAACAGCAGAATGGTGCTTTTCTAACTAGAAAAAATAATGTGTAGCTCAATTTAAGATGGCTAACTGAAATGTATGTGTTTGCTTGCTTTAACCATAGCTGTACTTGCAGCACATACCAATGCCAGACAACATCAATGCCCCCAAGTATTTTTCTCGTATACTCTAAGACTTCCCCCAGGTTTTTCCAATACTTTGGAAATCAACTTACCCAAATACAGTTACCCATGTGTCATCAAGTTGATCTTCTGAAGGAAGGGAATCACTCTGAGTATCAAAAGGATCCAGCTGAGCAGGAGATAGAGTAGTCTTCTTAGGCTGCCCAATACTTGCAGGGCTGAACATGCTTGAAGAAGCTGTTAAATTGAAATTATATTGCTGAACAGATTTCTTTTGCAAGACAGAGTTTGTTAGAAAAGAATAAATTCAGTGTCAAGCATTTCACTTGGATGTGGAAGAGTTTGATGGGGATTTACTCACAGACAGAACAAGGAAGTCAATCCTAACTTCACATCTGCAAACACACTAGGAAGTTTTTAGGACTAGCAACCTAGTGTTCTCTTTGACTTCAAACACCAATAGCTTAATACAGTTTCCAAATAGGAACAGGCCAACACAATAAAGCTTAGCAAGAAGCCACCAGTTGATACACAAGATATCAAACCTTGTGAAGATGGAAGGCAATCCATCAATCTCAGCTTCCTCACTCAATTACAACCACCTCTGTGCTCAGTTCAACACCACATTTGGAACAGGGAACAAGAAAAGCTGCTTGAAACTCAGTCTCAGAATAATTATTTCCTACTCATACCCACATACCTTTTGAAAAGCTAACAAATACACCACCTCTTCATAAACTAGCAAGGAACTGATGTAGCTTGAACAGGGATGATTTTTCTGTATTAAAGAAAGCAGTAAGAAAAGAGAACAGAAATTTTGACAGGACATCTACCTGCTTCTGGAGTTGATGGCAGAATTCCAGTGGATGGGCTCTGTGATAAAGTAAAGCTGGCCTGTATTAATATACAGAAAGTAACAAATTATTCTTATAGGTATACTGCTCAGATCAAGTGATTTAAACATTCAGGTAATAATATTAATTATTATTTGCCTTAAGTTATTCTTAACTTTTTAGAGAACAGATATTTGCATGTATATTTAACCAAAGATTACCAAGAGCTATTAATGAAAAGTTATTTGACAGCATATTTGACATATGCTTTGTGAAACAAAGTAGCTTTAAGTATCAATAATCAGAAACCTTCTTAGAATAGTTCAATGCACTACTGCTGCACTGTAATAATTCACACATTCATATGCATCCTGATGGGAAGGATATTAGTATCCTAATTATATCAGCGTTTTCACTGCCTAAAGGGTTCAGAAATCATGGGAACATAACCTTCCCTTCTATGGAGACTATTACTAGACTTACTTTCCTGCTCAACTATTTAGAGCATAGAAGGAAAGAATACTTTGAGTTTTAGATGGTAGCAGTTGTTTTTGTTTTTTTTTTTTTTTTTTAACATACGATTTCAACACTCAAAACAATTTTAGTCTACTTTAAGCCTGAATTATGGCATTTCTTAGATTCAAGACCAAACAGCCCAGAGATACCTGTAGACCTAGCAACATAGGTTCTCTGTCGCAGACATCTTTCATGAAAAAACCTTTCTTAGGATTTTTCCTTGTGAGAAGCTGCAGTTTCAGCAACCAAAAGTAAACAATGGTTATCTGCTGCTGTGGAATGCAACAGGTAGACCTGGGATTGGTCTCCTGTGCATGTTTGGATTTACTGACCACTCATGGCAGAGCTGGCTCTTGCTCTCTGTCTGAGACACAGATCTTTGTTATTCATTCTTGTCTATTCTTAGCTTAGCAAGCCTCTGAAGAAACCTTTTCCTTTCTATTTCTTTTTAGTATAGTCTTAATGTAACATATATCATAAAATAATAAATCAAGCCTTCTGATCATGGTGTCAACATTCTCGTCTCTTCTTCATCCTGCAAACCCTTGTGACCATGGTCACAATTGGTGACCCCTCGACTGAGGAGGACAATCATCACTTGGTCAGACCACCAGAGGAGCATTGCTGCACTGGGTAAACCCCGAATGTGTGGCATTGATGTTTGCTTCACAAGTGACCACAGAAATGGATTCTAGCCAGGAGCTGAAGAACTGAAGATCCGAATTTGGACAGAGTTCACAGCAAGGCTGACCACAAAGAGAACCTTCTGAAAAGCCTCCAGGAAGATGTTCAGAAAGCTCAGCAGCACCATGCAGATAGCCACAGAGTCCTGGACACTGTCACAAGGTACTGTTGGTTTTTCCCCTCCTGAAGATGAGGCCATTTGCAGTTTGTGGCTGCTAATCTGGAGGACTTCTCCCCTAGAGGATGAGGTTCCATTCTCCCCTTCAGAGGAGAACCTTATTGCCCTCTGTCAAAAATGGGGTGAAGAGGACGGAATTCTCCTGTTGGAGACAGATCTCTATGAGTTTTTTCGATGGGCAAAGCTCTTTGGGTTTTTTACGAATGTGCTATATGCCCTCGATATGTTCGTCTGGGAGTGTATGGACTCCATTTTCCAATTCTTTTTGGACCGTGGGTTCGGATGCCCCTCGATTAATCCAACCTTTTTGTTGCTCTTTCTAGTCTTGAAACGGAGAGCAGCTGTTTTTCCCTGGATTGCTAACTGCAAGGGGAAAGCCCAGTTCCCCCCAATTCCGGGGGAAGACCCTTTGGAGGGGGACGCTCTGCTGCTTTCCAGCCCCCCTGAACCACAGCGCGGGGGCGAAGTTTCACCCGCAGCCGAAGTTTATTTTACTGCGTCTTCGGAGCATGCTCAGACGGAGCCATTTTTTCCCCCCTCCTGTTGCTCTCAGGGGGGATGGGAGTGGGCGGCACCGCCCCGCACAGCGCCGCAAGCGCCGCCCCAACCCTCCCCACACGTGTGGGCGCTTCCCCGCACGGCCCCTCCCATGGCCGTCCCTCCGGCAGAGCCTGTGGGTGCTCCGGCTGCAGTTCCGCCGGCTTCCCCGCCTGCATCTGAGACCTCAGAAACACTGCTTCCCACGGCTGCGCCGATGTTGCTGGGCAACAGCGATCCACTGCTCCCCCCGGCCGTCCCGCTGCCTCCCGTGCGGACTCCACCGCCTTCTGCAACTGCGCTTCTGTGGCCGATGTCAGAGTCCGGAGCAGAAGATGCTGCTGACCCCGTGCTGCCCCCACCGCCCCCGCCACCTCCCCAGGTGGCCCCGCTGCCGGCCCCGGCAGTTCTGCTGCCTGCAGGGACTCCGTCCTCCGTGTCTGCGTCAGAGGCTGCCCTGCAGCCAGCGGCAGCTGCAGCGGCGCCTCCTGCATCCAGCGTGACTTCCTCCCTGAGTTTTTCGGGTTGTTCTGGGACTGCCCCTACGGGGGGAGCTGGGACAGGGGAAGAGGGCGTCAGTCTGTCCTTCCGTGGAGGAGGCATGGCCCGACAGCTGGCTGTGGGCACAGCCCGGCTGCCTGTTTTCAAGATCAGCATTTTTGGCGGGTTGGGGGGTCTTTGGTCCGGGGTTTCCCCCTGGGGGATGCGAATCTCTCTGCCGCCCCTCGCGCGCCCCAGTAGCGAGGGGGAGCTGGGTCCCAAAAGTTCTGCCCCTGGTCCCCAGCCCAGAGGGGGTGGAGGTGGTGCCGTGAGGCAGATGGGAGGAACACCTGGTGCATTTGCATTGCAGAGGCAGAGGGCACAGCAGGAAGCGAGCATCGCTTGTCTGCTGTGGGGAAAGGACATCCCCAGACCCGAGACAAAGATTCTCGGGACAGCTTCTGTCTTCCCATTGCCGGCATGCCTTGGTGATTTTGGGGAAAGGAAGCGTTTGGTCACCCCTTCTGCCATTGTACTGGCAGCAGGGTGCAGGTCTGTGCCAATGCAGAGCCTGCCTTGGGGGCTGGGCCTGGGCTGTCTGGCTTGGTTGCTTGGGCCAGGGCCACCTCCCGGCCTCCTGTTGGGTTTGGGGGCTTTGCTTCCCCCTTCTGGTCCTAGGCCACCTTTCAGTGGGCCAGGTCTGGGGTTCCTGATCCTTCCACATGGGCCAGGGCCCCCAAGGGCCTCTCTCTGGCTCCTCTGCTGCTGCTGCTCTTTCCGACAAGACAAAAAAAAAAAAAAAAAAAAAAAAAAAAAAATTGGTGAAAGAGCTGGCAGCAGCTCAGAGGCATTGAGGAGCCAGGGATTGGCTTCAGCCCAAGTTGTTCAATAAAGGGCTGTGGCAAGACATTTCAGAAATTTTCTCAAAATTCTTTGAAGACTGTCAATGGACTTTTGATAACTATTGATGGACTTTTTCTGTAGCAAGCCTGTTTCAGGACCAAAAGAAACTTTCAGATATGGCAAAGAGGAACATCTTCAAGCCATGGACTTTTCCTGAAACTCAGCTGCTTGGACTTGAATTTTCTTTGCATTGTTTTTTCATTTTCTTATATTATAAAATTGTTTTAGTGATATGATAGAATTTATGTTCTACGGGTGAAGAAATTCCAAGTGCATTCCACAGGAGCACTTGAGTGGAGTTTGATTGGCAACAGATAACCTGTCAAGTGTTTGTCTTTTTCTTCGGCATGAGTACAGCAGACAAAATTACAAACACTTTTCCTTTTAATTTAACTAAAAAAAAAAAGGTGACATGTGGCAGACATCTTTCATGAAAAATCCTTTCTTAGGATTTTTCCTTGTGAGAAGCTGCAGTTTCAGCAACCAAAGTAAACAGTGGTTATCTGCTGCTGTGGAATGCAACAGGTAGACCCATGATTGGTCTCCTGCGCGTGTTTGGATTTCTTGACCACTCATGGCAGAGCTGGCTCTTGATCTTTGTTATTCATTCTTTTCTATTCTTAGCTTAGCTAGCTTCTCAAGAAACCTTTCCTTTCTATTGCTTTTTAGTATAGTCTTAATGTAACATATATCATAAAATAATAAATCAAGCCTTCTGATCATGGAGTCAACATTCTCGTCTCTTCTTCATCCTGAAAACCCTTGTGACCACAGTCACAGGGAGTGCTCCCTGTGTCCAGCTGTCCCTGCAGGATGGCCCCAGGGCAGAGCCCAGCCGGGCTCGCACTGCAGCCCCCGGAGCTTGGGGCAGACAGCGCTCCCAGAGCTGAGGTTCCTGGGGAGCACCCGGAGCTGTGCCTTGCACTCTGTTGCCATGTGTCACAGTGCAGGTTGGCTTGTGCTGTGTGAATGTACCAGCCCTGGTTTGACTGCCAGGGGCCTCGCCCAGTCACATCTCTCCCAGGGCTGGAGCATTTCACTGGCCAGAATCTGACAAGGCATAGAGATCAGAGCAATAAAATTATCCAGGTGGGGTTTTTCAAAGGCCCTTTAGAAGGAAGGGCTTGAGAATAAACGCTCTCTGTTTGCCACATGAACATCGGGTGAGTGCTCTCTCTGTCTCCAACCCAATTCCCCACCAGCCAACGGTACAGCCACCCACTCCTTCACACATCCCCCTTGTGCCTTCCCACTGCCGTGTCCTGTCAGGGCTTCCCAGTCCCTCATCCCTTCATGGCCCCAGCCCCTCAGGGGCTGCCCCAGCCCGGCCAAGCTGCCCGGCAGCAGCGCCACAGCCCCACAGCAGCTCCAGAGGAGCCCCATCCAGAGGCACCTGGGAGCCCTCAGCAAGGCAGGCAGCAGCACACGGGCGGGAGGACACAGAGGGCGCTTCCTGCCTGGCACAGGCCTTGTGGCCATCTCCAGGCACCGCTCTGGCAGGGATCCCCGCAGCTCCGGCCCCTGCCCAGCCGCTCTGTGGGCAGCACAAAGGCTTCAGCAGAACCACCAAAGGCCAAGGGGCTTCTGGCCATTTTCCCTGCAACACTGCACACCTGGGCAGCTGGCCCAGCCCAGGCACCCTTGTCCCCCTCTTCCCCTAAGCCCTGCAGAGCCTGGGTAGCAAAAGAAAGCTCCTGGGAGTCTGTGTATTGTAACAAACTCTATATTGATATACTAAAGAAAAACCAAAAAGAAGAAAAGAACAATCTGAAAGAAATAGAAAATTCCCCCTGGCTCAGGTGGTCCCAGCAGACAGAGCCTCTGGCATCAGCTCTCTGCAGAGCTGCAGCAGCGCAGCCAGCCGAGCCTGGACAGACGAGGCCGAGTCCTCCATGCCCTGCGGAGCTGATCTTGCAGCCTCTGGAAGATGGAATATGGCTCACTCGGCAGTGCCTGGAGGACATCCAATGTTGCAAGTGCCACGTCTGACACGGCACTGCTGGTGTCCTCTGTCAGGTGCTGAAGGGCTGAAAGTGAGAGGGACAGAGCCATGGTCAGATGCCGCATCTGCGGGGAGCCAAGGAGAGCCCCCTGGCAGGGCCATGGCAGCCGGCTCTAGCCATGGGCAGGAGGGAGCAGGGAGCAAGGGGACCAGCCCGAAGCTGCTGGCCACGAATCCCCCGGGTGGCCCTGAAATCTCGGTGTGCTCTGCCCACGCCACCACTGGTGCGCACAGGGAGCAGAGCCCTCGGCAGCTGGGGCAGGGCTTGCAGCTCCCCCGGCAGCCCCCACTGGCCTCACTCACCGCTGCAGAGGAGCCGCAGCTCTTCCTTCTTCCCCCTCAGGTGCCGCGCAGCCATGCCTGTGAACACAGAGCCTGTCAGGGCGCCAGCGGCAGAGCTCCCTGCCAGCGGCGCTGCCGGCGCTGTGGCCACACGGGCTGCTGGCCCGGCAGGGCTCAGCCCGGGCCCTTGCCGCACGCTGCCGCCCCAGGGCATGGCTGTCAGAGGGCGGCAGCAGCAATGCCCAGGCCAGGCGGGGCTCCACGGTGCCAGGCCCGGCTGGTGCTGCCGGGACAGCAGGCGGGGCTGGGGCCGAGCTGCGGCGGGCCGGGCCGGGGAGGGAACCCGGGCTCGTGGCTCACCCATGAACCTGATGGCCGCCTCTCGCAGGGGCTCCTGTGGGCTCCGCAGGTAGCGCAGGGCCTGGCGCAGGTGCTTGGCCGCTCTGCTCCTGTCCTCTGCCAGCTGCAGAGAGCGGCAGGAGGGAAGGCTAGGTGCGGGCTCAGCCCCTGGGCCGGGTGCTGCCTGCACCGCCCTCAGGGGGCTTCTCTGGGCTGAGGCTGGGGCTTGCAGGCCCTCCTTACCAGGCACTCGCTGAACTTCCACAGATTCTGGCTCTTCACCAGTCTTTCAAGATCCCTCCTCTTCAGGAACTTGGCCACACAAAGCAGGGTTTTCCCAGAAGCCTGGAGAGCAGCAGAGACGCGGAGATGGCCCCACAGCCCAGGGTGCAGGACCCGCGTCCCTGTGCCATGGCCTGCAGGAGGCTGCAGCCCGGCAGGCGCCAGGCCAGGAGGCAGCCGAGCCCCCTGCCAGGGAGATAGCAGCAGCCCACGAGTCCTCACCTGTGCCACAAGGCGATTGTCATCATGGCAGTGGAAGAAGAGGGGCAGCAGGCTCTGGCACAGGGGTGTCTTCAGGGCCTTTTTTTCCCTTTCCGGTGGAAGAGTCACCAACGTTTGGAAGAGCAGGATGGAGATCAGCTGAACCTGCCAATTGTTCTGGATGGAAGCAAGAAGACAAGAGCTCAGCATTGCGGCTGCACAGGGCTCAGCTTGGCGCAGGCCTGCAAATGCACAGGACACAGTGTGCGGGCAGCAGCCAGTGGCCGTGGCTGGGGGCAGTGAGCCTTACGTGGTCAAAGAGTGGCAGGAGCGCCTCAAGCAGCTGCAGTGTGATGGGGCCGGGCATCAGCGTGTTGTTGTCCAAGATGATAAAGCTGAGTAGCATGACTGTCATGAAAACTACCTCTCCATCTGCATCCCACAGGAAGTGCACAAGACTTTCAGTCAGGCTCCACATTTTTTTGGTCTGTGCGGAAGACAAGTTTGTGAAATGCCATCCTGCTGCCACAGGGCCCAGAGGCCAAAGGCCTGTCGCCAAGCACTGGAGCAGCTGAACTGGGAGGCAGGAGAGCTGGGAGCAGCTGCCCCAGCGGCCAAAGCCCTGCCAAGCCCAAGCGACTGCATTGCCCAGCTCAGCCTCAGCCCCTGCCCCCTTCTCACCATGAAGGGCTCCTCAATGAGCTCAAGAAGGGCCCTGAGCGCCAGGCGACGCCTCTCTCTGCACTGGCTCTGCAGCTGCCTTGACAAGATTTGCAGGACTCTTTTAGCACCACGTTCACTCAAGTCCAGGAACTGGAGGACCTGAAAGGCACAGGGCAGTGACAGGGGAGCCGGCCGGCAGGAGCCCGGAGCCGCACAGGGCTGGGCCCAGGCAGCAGCACAGGGCGCGGGCACCGTCCCAGGCAGCGGCGGCTGTGAGAGGGCAGAGAGCTGGGAGGCAGCTCAGCCAGGCAGCGCTGGCCATCAGGCTCACCTCCACAAGGAAGGCCAGGGCGGGCAGCTGCCAGCGTGGCTCCTGTGTGCTGAGCAGCCGCAGCAGGTAGCGAGCGATCCGGGAGCACAAGGGGATGGAGACACAGCACATCTCCCTGGCAGGAGAAAAAGGAGCCAAGGCTGTGGGCCAGGGGGACAAACCTCTGCCAGGACTGACTCCCAGAGCTCTGCTCTTTCCCCAGCATCCTGCAAGAGGCCCTGGGCTGTTTGGGAGGCAGCTCTTCTGGGCACCCTCCTCTGCCAGCCTTTTCCAGTCTGCTTGGCCATCCCTCGGTGACAAGGCCCTCTGGCCCACGACTCGGGGACTCTGTGGAGCTCCCTGGGCACACATTTCAGAGGCTGTGGGGAGAAGGGGCTCTCACCTGGCCAGCAGAGCCACGGCATAGTGGTGGGTGTCAGCACATAGCAGCGTGTCCCAGCCACAATGGCTTTCCATTGCCACCACCACATCCTCGTGCTGCATTCGGCAGAGCAGGCACTTCAGGGTCTGCACTGCAAACCTGCGTGCACAGCAAAGGCCAGGTCATGCTGGGAGCACTGGCTCCTGGCCAGGGACATGGCAGGGACAGGAGGAGTGGGATGGAGCACCTGTTGGGGCTGGTGGCAAGGCCGTATTCCTCCTGGCATATCCCCTTCCAGAAGGCATGGACCTCCTCTGGCATATCCAGAGTGCTGAAGAACACTTGGGAGAGCAGATGCACAAAGAGGCGGGGGAAATACACCATCACCATATGTGGGACACAGGGCACCTGGAGGATCTTCCACATCACCACAGTTGCCTGCAAAGGACAAAGCCCCCAGAGACAGCGCTCAGTTCCCAGGCGTCCGTGTGGCAGGGCCCGAGCTTGGCAGGGAGAGGCCCAGAGAGAGGCAGGGGGAGCACGGGGCCTGCTGGGCCTGGAGCTGCCCCTGGGCCAGGTTTCAGGCCAGCGCCTGTGGCAGGGAGATCCAGTGAGGGAAGGGGGATGGAGAGGCGGCCTTGGGGCCAGCAAAGGCCAGTTAGAGAAACTCACAGCCAGGACAAAGACAGCCGTTTGGTCCCCATCGGCGGTGCACGTGCTGTGCTTGGGCCAGCTCCCCAGCACGTGCAGGAGTATCAGCAGCGCAGGCTCTGCAGTCCTGGGCGAGCACATGATGCTCTTCCACATGGTGAAAGCAGCTCTGTGGGGTTAAAGCTCTGTCTCAGGGGGGTCTCAGACACAGCAGCGGGGCCTGGGCAGCAGTGGGGAGCTGAGCTGGCTGCCAGCTCTGCCTCTGCCCAATGCCACTGGCCAGCAGCAGCCAGGCAGCCCAGGCCTGTGGGGACAGGCCCCTGAGGGACAGCGAGGGAGCATGGCAGCAGGCTCGGGGGCTGACGTGCCAGGGCTGGGAAAGGCAGCAGCCAGAGGGCCCTGGAACTCTCTGTTGCTCAGGCCAGGCTACAACCTGTACAACCTGGGCCAGGCTGTACAGGTTGATGGGCTGGGGAGCCCTGAGCCCCTCTGGGCACGTGGGCCCCATACCTGTCACAGGACGGGGCCACACGCAGGAGCGTCACGACTACGTCAGCAGGCTGTGCTTCTGTCAGATCCAGCAGGCTCCTGTTCAGCCTGTGCTCAGCAAACTGATTGGCCAGGAGCCACTGGTGGATGTATCTGACCATGGCAGGCACCTGGAGAAGGCATGGGGAGACTTGGAAAGCTGCCAGAAGGAGGAATGTCCCCAGCTTCTCCAGACAAGTGCTTCCCTTGCCACCACGCTGCCATGGCCTCCAAGAATTCCAGTGAGCAGCACGCATGGCTTGGGCGAGCAAGCAATTCCTGGGAGGATCAAGCCTGGCCACAGGCTGCTTACTTGCTTTGGGTTGGAAAAGCCTTCCTCTACGAGCATATCCAGCAGAGCAGCACTGGTCTTGGTTTTGAAGATGTGCGAATAGGCTCTGAGCCCAGTGCCCATGGTGCTGGTCTCTTCCGCCCGAATTTTCTTGATGAATTTGCAAACCAGCTGTAGGAGAAGGGCAAGAAGCCAGGCATGTTGCAGGCAATGCTCCAAGCGCGGTGCCAGCAGGCCCAGCCCAGGTGGGGATGGCTGCAGGTACCTGCGCAGTTCTGCGGAAGAGGCCATGGGCGGGCTCCTGCTCTTGTGTGCGCTCCAGGGCTGCACCTGGCAAAGAGCGAGCGCAGGCAGAGCTGAGGGGCTGCGGGAGAGGCCGGAGAACACGGCCCAGCCCTGCGCTGCCCAGTCAGGGAGAGCCCCGGGATGCCCCAGGGGATGGAGCACAGCCCCTGTGGGGCCCCGGCCCCTTTTCTGTCCTGTCCATGGGCATGGCCCAGGGGATGGGATAGGATGGGATGGGATGGGATGGGATGGGATGGGATGGGATGCAAAGGCGCCAAGCTGGCTGCAGGCACCAAGCCTGTGGCCCAGCTCTGCCACTCACCCTCCTGCAGCAGCTCAAATGGCAGCACCTCTTTGGTCTCCTGTGCTGGGGCAGCTGCAGGGCCTTCTTCCTCCTCTTTCCCCCAGGCCACCTTGGGCGCTCTCGGGGGTCTCTGCTCCATGTTAGTGCCTGGATTTGTGGCTACTTGCAGGAGAGATGCCTCAGAAAAGCTCTGAGTCAGCAAGTCCTGCAGTTGTGCCTGGAAGGCACCTTCAAGACAGAAGCCTCGGCAAGGCTACAGGACAGCAAGTCCTGCACTCTGGTCTCGAGGGCTCCTGCCACAAGGACAGGAGACTCCTGACAACGATTGTGGTCGGGCCTCGAGGGTGCTGGTGGCAGGGATGGGAGATGCCTCTGGGGGACCAAGTCCCACACCCTGCCCTCGAGAGCACCTGCAGAAGAGAAGTCTCGGCAAGGCCACGCGTCACCAAGTCCTGTGGCCTGGCCTCGAGCTCAGCTGCAGGAATAAGGCTTCGCAAAGGCTGCGGGTCAGACAGGAACGAGCGTGCTGTGCAAGGACTCCTCACGGCACCGCTCTGTCCTGTTCTGCCCTGTTGTGTGCTCCCAGCAGCCGGGCAAGCTTCTATTTCCTACGTGTCACAAAGGGGCCTTGGTCACCGGGTTCCGTTCCATGGCACGGTGACCGTGCTGCAGCGTGCCGCCCAGGGCCCTTGCACACACTGCCGCCTGCCCTGGGGCTGCCCCCAGCCCAGCCCACGTGGCCCAGGCTGGAAGGAATCCCTGGCAGCAGGTGTCTAAGGCAACCCCACAGGATCTTTAGGAAGGGCTCAGAGCATCAGCAAACTGCCTGGCTCTGCGGGCTCATTCCTATCCCCATATCTTTCACTGAGAGCATTTGAATTTCTAAATTAGAATCATTTGAAGGGAGAGGATTTCCATTTTCCATTTCAGAGAAGCCTTCTGCCTTCATTAGCAGACGCCTCTCTCTTCAAAGCAAGACAATTGTTTATCATCTTGCAGATTCGCACTTGCTGGGGAGCCCTGTTTTACACCAGGCACCTGGAGAACCATTCCCAGCAACTGGGAAATCCTAGCTGGTCCATCCACCCATAGATGAGGTCTCCAAATAATAAAGCCTCTTATTTGGCCTTATCATAAAGCAGAGCACTAGGGCTCAGGAGCTCAGTCCCTGGGTAGGGACCGGGTGCCCGAAGCTTGCTCGCTCATGCCAACGCCGCGGGGCTGCCATCTAGCAAGCACGGTGATTATCAGCTCTATAGCGATTGCAAGCTCTCAGGATTTCAGCTCTGCTTGCTTGGTAGTGGTGCCCTGGGCTGGAGGCTGCAGCAGACGGAGAGAGAGGAGAAGGAGAAGGCGCAGGCTGTTCCACGAAGATGGCTTTATTTGGGGAGGTCCGTGAAGGGTCTCTGCTCTTCTTCTTTCTCCCCTAATGGGGTACAGTATGCTTCTTTTATAGGGTTGGAAAGGATTCAAGCTTGACCAATGGGTAAAGGGTTAACATGACATTGCCTTATAGGGTTACAGAGGTAGGTTAAGGGGTGGAGGACAGAAAAACAGGAATTTTCTTTTGCTGTTTCAGCATTCCTATTGTTCATATCCTCCATGGTACTTTTCCTAAATCTATGGGGTTTACTACAACTCCACTTTCTGTTTTTACAAAAAAGGCGTTTGTTATAGTTCTTTTGAAACAGTGAACAAGGCACGAGAACATAGCTAACACAATAACAACTACAAGGAGAATCAACAACATTCCCTTAACAAGGATGCAGCCCATCCTGTTAATCCCCATTGCCCGAAAAGTTCATTGACCCAATCTGGGATTCTTTCTACTTTCAAGTCCTTCACGAAATCTTTCAGTTTCTGGATGTTCGCATGGATGGATTCCGAGCGTGAAGAGAGGTTGAAGCAGCACATCCCTTCGAAGTCTTCACAGCCATGTCCATGGGCAAGCAGCAGGAAGTCGATTGCTGCTCGATTTTGGAGCGAAGCCTGTCTTGTGGTTTCTTCTTCCTTTAAGAGATCACTCAAGGCTGCAGATGTAGCGTTAGCTTGTTTACTGAGCCAGCACCCAAGGTGATTGATTTCACCGAGGGCCTTAGCTGCAGCTACCCAGGGTAAAAACAGGGAGGCAGCAATCTTTTTTGGTTTGTTCCAATCATATAATTTAGGATCACAATTTTCATCAAATTCAGTGTAGGACCTTTTTTGTCGTTTTGATTCGCTTTCTTTTTTCCAATTATGTAACAGGGCAATGTTTGGAGTAAGGGTAGAAAGTTTTCCAAGGGTACAGGGACCTCCCTGGAGTCGGGAGGGGATCCCAGCCCATACTCTGTCACCACAGATGAGAAACATTCCCTTGGGTAATACTTTGGGATGGAGAGAGAACACAGAAATCACACAAGCCATGTAATTGCACCAATCATGAGAATTATAGGCTTTGTTAATTGGTGATATCTCTTTTTGATATGTGTTTTTGTTCTGGTCAATTTCTGGCCAATTGTTTCTTGGACGTCTAAAGTAAAATTTGACATAGTATGTGGCCTTGGAGGACCCCAACAGATCTAATTCTTGGGGTTCCTCTCGAGCATCTGGCAGAATTTTTGTCCACTCGTCCCAAGTATCAGCCACATTGGGTCTCTTACCTGTGGTGCGGAGAAGCTCTGAGTTATAGACAGGCCAGTCATCTGCTACAAAGGGAATTCCTACTAGACATGTGGAAAGTGGGTTATCAATGCTTCCCGTGGACAAGCACATGTTGTCTTGTTTTAATGTTTTTGCTAAGGTTACCCAAACATTATGGCTGGGCTGTGGGCTAATCCAGCCGAAGGCACGCGGTACGGTGAAGAACATCCAGGCAGCAGTGAGGACAGCAGCAACAGAGATATTTTTCATCTTTGGGCAGGAATAGGGCTTCTGATAGGGAATATAAGCAGAATTTGTTATCTTTATGATGAGAGGGTTTTCTGCCTTGTTCTTTTCGGTCTTCCCCTCCTCCCCCCCTTTTTTCTTTTAATTTCTAAACTACACTATGGGAGGAGGAGTGGGTAGAAGGTTAAGGGGTTTTAAAAGGTTAGGGAGGGGGAATAACAGGTTTTTTTTTTGGTTTTTTTTTTTTTTTTGTTTCTTCCTTTAAATACAAAAAAAACAGTGTAACAACATGTAGTTCAGAGAACGCTTTTGTGTTAAGGCTATCTATGGTCTGATGCAGCAGACTGTTGTTTAGCTTTTCAGTTTTGTCTGCTGTCTTGTAATGGGGCGGTCTGTTCTTGTGTTTGTGGGTATTTGGTGACGTCTTCGTCTCCAGGCAGAGCTGGTTTGGTTTTGAGGTGGTCTTGTGTTTGCCTCAGGAGAGTTCTTGTCCCCGTTTGCAGGAGTAGTGTTCGCAGTGCCTAGGTATGGCTTTATGTTTTTTCCTGGGTACCTCCTCGGACCGGATCGTAGTAGCACGCACGCATATCCTCTACCCCAGGTAATCAACTGGTGAGGCCCAGAAATTTGGTGTGTTTCAGGGTCCTTTACGAGCACAGGTGGTTTCTCAGTGAGCTTTGCTTGGGTGGTATTTGCAAAGTGGCAAAGTATTGGTGGGTCAGGCTCTGATGCTGTACAGTTCAGGAAGTTGATGACGTAGAGAGCCTTGCAAAGTCTTTCCACTGGAGATGTGATTCTCGTGTCTCTGTTCTGTTGATCGAGGACTCTTTTGAGGGTTTGATGTGTCCTTTCCACGATGGATTGTCCTGTGGGGTTTACAGGTATGCTGGTCTTGTGTGCTATCCCCCATTCATTGAAAAACTCCTTTAACTTGCAGGAAGTGTAGGCTGGTCCATTATCTGTTTTAATCTCTTTTGGTACACCCAGGGTGGCAAAAGCGAGGAGAAAGTGTTTTATTGTGTGCATGGTATTTTCTCCTGCATGTGATGATGCAAATACTGCTCCTGAAAATGTGTCGACCGATACATGCACGTATTTTGATCTTCCAAAAGGTGCAAAGTGAGTTACATCTGTCTGCCACAGCTGGCAGCTATTCAGACCTCGGGGATTGACTCCCATCCCCATGGATGGTATCTGATAGTTCTGACAGTTCGGACATGTAGCAACAATAGCCGTTGCCTGATCCTTTGAGAGCTTAAACATTCTCATAAGGGCAGGTATATTTTGATAAAAAAATGCGTGTGACAACTCTGCCTGGGCAAAGATGTTGGGAACATTAGCAGTTTCTGCTGCCATTGCTAATGCGTCCGCTTTCCTGTTGCCTTCTGCAACAAAACCTGGGAGGTCTGTGTGTGACCTCACATGCATTATATGGTAAGGTTGCTTTCTGTGGGAGATTAGGTATATTAATTTAGAGAGCAGTTGGTACAACTTTGGATTAGAGACCTCTTTAAGAGCATGTTCTGCTCTCATCGCTATCCCAGCAACATAAGCTGAATCTGTAACCAGATTGAAAGGCTCGTTTTTAAACTTTTCAAAGGCTCTGACAACAGCTGCTAATTCTGCATTCTGTGGAGATCCCTCCACTATTTGTATGTCAGAGTGCCAATCTTGTGTTTGGGGGTCTCTCCATGTAACCACCGACTTGTGGGAAGACCCTGAGCCATCTGTAAAGAGGATTAGAGCCTTGAGAGGTTTTCTACTTTGGATTTGTTTTGGAATCAAATGGAAGGTTACATCAGGGTTAAAAAGTTTGTGTTTTGGGATCTTAACTGAAATTTGGCCCGTGTAGCTATCCAGGGCAAACTGGAGGCTTTCATTGGTCTGGATCAAATCCTCAAAGTCTGTAAGAGTTATTGGTAAGTATATGCATTCGAACTCACAACCTGAAAGAGAGCGAAGGCGAGTCCTTGCCTTTTTTATTAAATGTGCTATGACCTCCTGGTAGGTGGTGAGTGTCTTTGTGGGCTGGCTATTTGTAAAGACCCATTCCAGTATCAACAAAGGGTCTCGAAGCTGGGACTCCCATTGGAAAATCAGTCCATGGAATCGAGGTGCTTTTCCCAGGATGATGAACTGGAAAGGTAGGCTGGGCTCGAAGCGATGGGTTTTGCGTGAAGACAGGGCTTCCTGGACTTTGGTGATGGCACCTCTGGCTTCTTCTGTGAGAGTGCAGGGAGAGTCCAGGTCCTTAGGTCCACAAAGAAGGTTGAACAAGGGAGCAAGGTCCTCTGTTGTAATTCCTAGCAGTGGACGTACCCAGTTGATGGATCCGCAAAGGCTGTGTAAGTCCCTGAGGGTTTTTGGGTCGTCATTTATGGTGATCTGCTGAGGTACGATGGTCCTTTCCCGGATCTGGACTCCAAGGTAAGTCCATGGCTTGGTGTACTGGATTTTGTCCTCACGAATCTCCATTCCTGCCTTTTCTATGGTTTCAATAGTCTTTTTAACTGTTTTGTCCAAGTAAGCTTTGTCTGAAGCACACACCAGGATGTCATCCATATAGTGATGGATGATAGCATCGGGGAATGATTTCCGAATGGGAGACAGGATGTGAGCCACGTACCACTGGCAAATAGTGGGCGAGATTTTCAGGCCTTGAGGAAGATAACGCCAATGATATCTTTTGAGCGGGGCCTCCTTGTTAAGAGAGGGAATGGAAAAGGCAAACCGTGGAGCATCCTCAGGGTGCAGAGGAATGCTGAAGAAACAGTCCTTAATGTCTATGATAGCGAGTGTCCAGTCTCTAGGCAGCATCGATGGGGAGGGCAGGCCAGGCTGAAGGAGGCCCATGTCCTTGATGACCTCGTTGATTCTGCGAAGGTCGTGGAGAAGCCTCCACCTGTTTGTCCCAGGCTTTGGTAGAACAAAGACTGGAGAGTTCCAAGGGCTATTGGACTCCACTATGTGGCCTTTTGCGAGCTGTTCTTCCACGAGGGTGTTTAGGGCGCGCAGTTTGGCTTTATTGAGGGGCCACTGTTCAATCCAGAGTGGCTTGTGACTTTTCCAGGTGAGACGAGGGGTTTCTGGCAGCGCGCTTACCTCAGTGGCCCCGATTAGAAATCCTGAGTGGGAATACGTAGGGAAGCTCCCCACTGGGATAGAACGTCTCTGCCCCAAAGGGTGATGGGAGCCCTTACCACGAATGGACAAATGGTTGCCCGCTTGCCTTCAGGCCCTTCCACGAGGATGTTGTTCTTGCTTCTTATGGACACTGTAGCTCCGCCAATCCCTGAAACCATGCCTGCAACAGGTTGTAGATCCCAGTGTGCTGGCCATTCTGAGCGGACGATGATGGTCACATCAGCACCGGTGTCCAGCATCCCTGGCAGGTGGGTCTTCTCACCTTTGCAGGTGAGGCCGCACTCGATGGTAGGCTTGGATGGTCCCATGACTTGTGCCCACGTAGCTGTAGGGTTGAGAGGAATCTGTTCCCTGTGATCCTTTGGGAGTAAAAAGACTTGTGCTATTGGAGTTCCCTTTGAAAGAAAAAATGGTGAGTCTATGCAGTATACCTGGACGAGAATCTCTTGTCCTGGCTGCACTGTCAGCACTTCTGGAACAACGAAGATCTCCTTTGGGCTATTAAGAGAGTCACCTATAATTAAAATGTGCAAAGGACCACCTTTTGGCCCATATTTGCCTGTGGGAACACGGTGAACATTCTCATTATTAAAGTCAATGGACAAAGCAGTTACCAGTTGACGGCGGGTTCCCATCTGGGTTGCCCCGTGGGTTGGATCCTCTTCTTGTGGTCCGGAACGTCCTGGGTTGGTGTGGGGTTGGGTCTGGGTGGCCTTTGATTTGTTGTCAGCGCCCGGGGCTCGACCGGGCTGCGCAAGAAGTTTCCCGAATGCTGCTGGTAGCGCTGCTGATTCTGGGGTCTTTGGTAATTGTTACGGTGGTATCGGGGGTGTGATCTCTCTGGGCAGTCCTTTATATAATGTCCAAGATCCCCACAGTGATAGCATTTAGCTTGGTCTTTAGAAGCTATTACTGCATATGCCCCAGAAACTCCTTCAGCAATACCCTTAGCAACTGCTCGGGCCACTGTATTTTCAGTGGATATGTGACGTGTACAGCATTCCAGCATTTGCTCTATGGTGGGGTCTGTGTCCATGGGTAGAGACCTCAAAATGGCTTTGCATTTTTCATTTGAGTTACACAAGGCAAGTTTACATAAGAGTTCCTTCTTTGCCTCTGTGCTCTCTATCTGTTTCTCCAGAGCATCTCTAAGTCTGTCCACAAATTTGATAAAACTTTCATCTGTCCCTTGTTTAATAGTAGAAAAATGCATTGTTGGCATTGACTCATCATGCACGAGAAGTAAAGAGGTTTTTGCTGCGAGAGCGATGTCCTGCAGTGCCTCTTTATTCAAGGTTTCCAATTGGTCTGCTGGTTTCTGTAAGTCACCTTCACCAGCTAGTTGGGCTACCGTAAAATTCGTCTTAGTAGCATCCGCAGAATATGAATCTGATAATGTTTTTAAATGTCTTTTCCAATGCCTGTCCCATAACAAATATTCTGCTGGGGACAGGAGGCAGTGTGAAATATTTTTTACATTGTGGGGAAGTAAGACATGTGCTGAGAACATGGCTTCTAAGAAATTTCTAAAAATATGTGAGCTTCGCCCATGTTCTTTGGCTATATTTCTTAATTGCACTAGTTCCTTGTTCGAGTTAGCTTTCCACGTCTTTATAGCGGACTCGCCACCATTCTGTCCTTGCTTATATTCTACTGGGAAAGCATTAATTTTCTGTGCCAGCTCCCAGTCTCCAGCCTTTGTTGCTTCTACTTTAATAAGAGCCCATGGATCCGTGTGGATCGTATCAGAATCAGATTCACTGCAAGAGCTCTGGTCCTCTGAGGAGGACTGAGGGGGGGTTGCTATCCGTGACTTATGCTTTTTTCGTTTAGAAGCGTTTTTCAAAGGTTTCAATGGCTGGGGGGGAGACATGTCATGACCTGTGTAGGGGGAGGTGCCAATGGAGCTGGGATGGCAGCACAGCACGCACAGGACAGGGTGGGGGGGGTAGCACCGTGGGAGGTGTCTGGGATTCCATTGGGGTGGCATTGAGGGTTGGTGGGTGGTTGGGGGCATGCCTGGTGGGGGCAGGGGGGCTGGGCGGGGTGAGGGTGCGGGCATGGGGGGAGTGGGGGTGAGTAGGCAGTGGTACCAGTCTGGGGTGCCGCAGTTACGGGGTGGTGTGGTGGGACTGTGCTTGTGTGAGGTGTCCCTGCTGTGGCAGGCAGGGAGCAGGGGGAGGGGGCGGGGATGGACCCGGGCTCGGGAGCGGCGGGGGTGAGGCTCGGGGAGCCCTCGGGAGGGGCTGGGCCGGTCGGAGCCGGGGCAGGGGGAGCGGGGGCGGGGGGTGCCGCGGCGGGAGGGATGGTGGGGGACACCAGCGTGGGGGTGGGGGGGCCGCAGCGGAGGGGGACAGAGCCGACGCAGGGGTGGAGGGGGCGGCAGAGGCAGGAAAAGGGACCCCCGGGACCGGAGGCAAGGAGGAAGCCGAGCCAGGGGTAGGGGGGATGTGTGGAATTACAGATAAGAGAGGATCCGCGGAGTTGGGCAGCGCAGGTCCCGCAGGGGTGGAGAATGTGGGAGGGGGAACTGTGGTGGGCAGCGTAACCTCTGCTTTAGGAGTAACGGAGGCGAGAGGGACTTTAGGACCGAAGGGGTGGTGTAAGATATGCAAGTGACATTCCTCTGAGTCCTTATCAATCTTGTTAGTATTTGAAGAGGAAGTGTCTGTTACCGACTACAAAATCTTTTCTCTGTTAAATCTTTCAACGGTTTTAGTTATTATATGGAATAAAGGCAAATAGTTAGTTACAGAGAAATCCTGGTTTGTTTGGGAGATATATATTGTGTTCCCAATCATATCCCAAAACGAATTTTCAATGACTGCTTTCTTATCAGTATCAGGGTATTGCGAAATAATCCAAGTTACAAATTTTTTAAGGTTAGTTTTTGAGAGCTTGCCTTTAGAAAAGGAGAAGTTGTTAGCAGATAAGATTTCTAAAATAGTCAAATATATCTCTCTCTCGGTTTTACTTAGTTTTAATGTACTAAAAATTGTACCCATGTTAATGGTTAGCCCTTCCAGCAGAAAAAACATGAAAAAAAAAGGAAAAAAAAACGAAAAAAAAGTTTTGGAGCCCCGAAGTTATGCACGCAATATTAGCTAATACGTACAGTCCCTGGGGTCCAAGATCTGTGGAAGGGGTCTGCTGCGTCAGTTCTTCTCAGAACTTTCTGTCGTTCAGATGTAAGTTTTGAGTGTCGAACTGACCCTCCTGGGGAAAGGATTTTCTAAAACAAAAAGTCCCTTCACAGAAGGAGCGGCTTCCCAAACAGGCAATCACAGAAAACCCCGGGGGGGTTTCGTTGCTCAACCGACGGATATCGCCTCTGGGGGGTCCGAAGTAGTTGGGCCGCCACTTTAATAAAGCCTCTTAATGGCATTATCATAAAGCAGAGCAATAGGGCTCAGGAGCTCAGTCCCTGGGTAGGGACCGGGTGCCCGAAGCTGGCTCGCTCATGCCAATGCCGCGGGGCTGCCATCTAGCAAGCATGGTGATTATCAGCTCTACAGTGATTGCAAGCTCTCAGGATTTCAGCTCTGCTTGCTAGGTAGTGGTGCCCCGGGCTTGAGGCTGCAGCAGATGGAGAGAGAGGAGAAGGAGAAGGCGCAGGCTGTTCCATGGAGATGGCTTTGTTTGGGGAGGTCCGTGAAGGGTCTCTGCTCTTCTTCTTTCTCCCCTAATGGGGTACAGTATGCTTCTTTTATAGGGTTGGAAAGGATCCAAGCTTGACCAATGGGTAAGGGGTTAACATGACATTGCCTTATAGGGTTACAGAGATTGGTTTGGGGTGGAGGACAGGAAAACAGGAATTTTCTTTTGCTGTTTCAGCATTCCTATTGTTCATATCCTCCATGGTGCTTTTCCTAAATCTATGGGGTTTACTACAGGGGAGCAGCTACAAATCCCAGCCCCGCAGCTACAATCCATCACCGGGCTGCCCAGGGCTCTGCTCCCTGTGCGCACCAGGGGCAGTGGGGGCACAGCCTGGAGACCTTTCGGGGACACGTGGCGGATCCATGGCCAGCACCTTCCGCCCGAAGCCCTTGTGTCCTGCTCCCTCCTGGCCATGGCGAGAGCCGGCTGGCATGGCCCTGGCAGGAGGCTTTCCTTGGATTCCCTCCATTTGCCTTCTGACCGTGGCTCTGTTCCTCTCTCTTCCAGCTCTTCAAGCCCTCAGGGAAGACGAGAGCCCATCCTGCATGAACACATGGATTCAGATGAAATTCCAAAGAAGATCTGCAGAACTTTGTTTGTCTCCTGGACCAGATGTACCTGTCCCGGCCTCCTTCGATGATTTCCAGTTGGGACCGCCTGCAGCTCCAGGCACAGCTCTGGCTGCTCTCAGCTGAGCCTGTGTGAAGCTCCAGCAGCTCCTGCCATCTCTCTCCCTGTTGGCATCTCCTTCCCTGCAGCCCTCAGGCCCTGCCCATGCCCTTTTTTACCTCCCAGCTCAGCCCTTCGCTTTGCTTTCCCTTAATAAACTGTTTGTGTTTTTCACTTTACCCGCGTCTCCGTGGAGTTGAAGCGGCGCGAAACCTGAGCCTGGGGACATGCAGGGCCCTGCTGCCATTCTCCTCCCCGCTGTGTTCTGTGCACGGGCAGAGAGGAACAAGGGCAGCTCAGGCTGCAAAGGTCCCTGTCCCGCTGCTCCATCTGCAAAGCGGCGTGGAGTTAAAGGGCGTGCTGAGCCCGCTGAAGGGGAAAAGGACCCCGGGTTTTAGAAGAGCCAGCTTGAGTGTGCTCCGAACCCAGCCGTGAGGGATTCCAGTGCAGGCATTTGCTGAGGGCAAAGGAGCTTGTAATGGTGGAAGTTTCCACCAAGAGCTTCCTGAAAGCACAGCAATGCTCCATCCCTACACAGGGAGAGGAAGAGGGCAGGACAAGAGACCACCGTGGCCTAGCAGTGAGCTTTGGGTGTGCCGTAAAGCAAAAGAAGCAGCAGCGGAGTGGCTGCGAGTCGGGAGCGCGACCGTCCCAGCGGCCGCAGCGCTGTCAGGCAGCGCCTGCACGCTGGGTGCGCTTCCAGCGGCTCTGGTCTCCCCAGAAGCGGGGAATCAGGCAGCCCCTGCCTCAGACCCAGTCAGAAACCCAACCAAGTGAGACCAGAGACAGGGGCCCCTTCCCGGCCCTCTGGGGCACAGCTTCAAAACAGCCACTGTGTCTTCCTGCGCCTGTGTCTGGGCTGTGCTGAGCCCAGAGCCGGCCAGCTTGTGCTCTGCTGTGCCAAGAGCGTTCTGGGCCGGCAGGCAGAAGTGCTGCGTGCACAGTGGGGAAGGGGCTGACGAGAGCCTCCTACGGGAACAGGGCTCCGCTCCCTGGCTGGGAACAGCCTGGTTTTGCTGCCGTGAGCCGGCACGCGGCCCTTCACTCAGTGCCCAGACCCCAGACCCCGCGTATCGGGCCTGGGACCGCGGGGAAGAGAGCGCCCACGAGCCCACCAAGGCGCCGGCGGCACTGCGGTATCGCTACGTCTAGGCGGTATTCTTACTTAGAGGCGTTCAGTCATAAGCCCGCAGATGGTAGCCTCGCACCAGTGGCTCCTCAGCCAAGCGCACGCACCAGGGCTCTCAACCTGCGGTTCCTCTTGTACTGAGCAGGATTACTATTGCAACAACACATCATCAGTACGGTAAAACTAACCTGTCTGACAATGGTCTAAACCCAGCTCACGTTCCCTATTAGTGGGTGAACAATCCAACGCTTGGTGAATTCTGCTTCACAATGATAGCAAGAGCCGACATCGAAGGATCAAAAAGTGACGTCGCTATGAACGCTTGGCCGCCATAAGCCAGTTATCCCTGTGGTAACTTTTCTGACACCTCCTGCTTAAAACCCAAAAAGCCAGAAGAATCGTGAGGCCCCGCTTTCACGGTCTGTATTCATACTGAAAATCAAGATCAAGCGAGCTTTTGCCCTTCTGCTCTGTGGGAGGTTTCCGTCCTCCCTGAGCTCGCCTTAGGACACCTGCATTACGCTTTGACAGGTGTACCGCCCCAGTCAAACTCCCCACCTGATGCTGACCCTGGAGCGGGTCGCGGCCGACGCGTGCCGGCCGCTTGGCGCGAAGCGAGAGCCCCCCTCGGGGCTCGCCCCCCCGCCTCACCGGGTAAGTGAAAAAACGATCAGAGTAGTGGTATTTCACCGACGGCCGGGATGCCAGCGGGCGGGTTGCCCTGCACCGCTGAGCGTGCGCCTGGCCTCCCACTTATTCTACACCTCTCATGTCTCTTCACAGCACCAGACTAGAGTCAAGCTCAACAGGGTCTTCTTTCCCCGCTGATTCCGCCAAGCCTGTTCCCTTGGCTGTGGTTTTGCTAGGTAGGGACAGTGGGAATCTTGTTCATCCATTCATGCGTGTCACTAATTAGATGACGAGGCATTTGGCTATATATCGAACACATATAAATAAAATATGTCCTTTTTCTGGGTTAAGTAAAGGTGGCCCGTCCACCTTGGACAAATCCGGTTAAGCGGTACAAGTCCGGTAAGATTGGTCCGACTCAGGTGGTATTTGATGCGTTGGGAATTAAAGTTCCTGTCCCTACCCACTATGAGCTACCTAACTGGCTTGTGGCTGCCTTGCAAACCTAGCTACCGTCTAGTTTATTAAAATATAAAAGTAATAAGCATACATCTATAAATAAACATTGCTACAAAAGATCCCCCCAAGATACAAAATAGTAAAATGCAAAAATCAAGAGGTACAAGGTACAAAAATACAAAAATGTCTATCCTATACATTTGATTTCCTAGCTCTACTGGCAAACATATGTACAATGTCCACAGATGAGATGAGCGCGTCCGTGGATAAAGTCCTTGCAACAGTGATCTGCCTCGATCTGGGAAGTCCAAGAGTGTCCAAAAGTTCAAAGTTCCCCTTGTACCACTTCCCCCACGCTCCAAGGGGAAAACCCATAAAAACAACGTCCTTAGCGTTGGTGAGGCTCCGCACTTCGGTTTCCAAATGTTTGTACTTGTTCACCTTCTCCACGGCAGCTTCCTCCAGTGTCGTCTTTGTCGACTCAAAACGTACTGTCACATCCACAACAAGTGCATGGTCCACTTTCATGAATATCCGGTCCGGTTCGTACAGTTCCTTGGTGGCATCCCTTATGTGCAGCTCCTTGAACACCACCCAGTCTCTCTTTTTCGCCTCCTCAATAAGCCTCTCGCCAATGCGATTGTGCCTCTTGATTCTGGCATCCCTTGTCACTGGGCAGAAGCCAATGATGTGGCCGCAGGTCTCAAGGTCCGCCTCGCAGTGTCTACAAAACTTAACACAGTTATCTCCCCTCCCCCGTGCGAGAAATTCCCTCGTGGGATAAACATTGGCCCTGAGCTGTAAAGCAGTGAGGAGTTTCCTGTGAGGTATGCATCTATAATATTGAAGCCAATTATTACTAATTGTGTCCCCCTTAAAATTTTTTACTCCACGGCCTTGGGATTCCAATTTTGTCCACTTTTTAAACTCCTTTCTTTTCCAATCACATGGTTTGGGCAACTTACTTTTAGGGTTCGGTGCTTCCCACTCCAAAAGTGTTTCTGCAGTCGCGGGTGGTACAGACGCCGGTAGTGCATCCCAAATTGACGGCATTGCCGCTCTCTTCCCTCCAGCTTGAATCCATAGTTTCTCATACATCTTCTCCATCTCAGCTTTCTCCAGAAAGGCCTTCATCGTCTCTGTGACTGTGCAATGTGATGCAGTCTCCGGGCCTGCACACTGGGAATCAGTCCTGCCAATTTGATGACGCCCAAACCGCTGTCCCTCGTGCTCGAGTACAAGATGGCATCACCCGTGCATGGAGGCAGGTGCATCCAGTCCTTTACCGCTGTTCGGATCTTCAGGTCAAGGGCTTCAAGGGCCCCTGTTTTCATCTCTGTGTGGTCAGCCAGGTAGGTCAGTCGAGGAATGGTGTATGTTTTGAGGATATCGAGTTTTTGCAGAGGTTTAAGTGGGGCTCGGTCAATGCGTTCGAGCCAGACGTCTAGTTTTGCGGAAAGGTCGGTTTTTGCAAACCCAGTCCAGGGGTCGATCTGCAGGCCAAGGTATTTCTCTGATTCCCCGGGGTTAATCATGTTCAGGGGTGTGCCGTTGATGGTCCATGCAGCGCAGTTGTTGACGGTGTAGGAGTCTTTTGTGGGCTTGATGTAGAAGCCGTGGCACTTTTGTCCCTGCGTTTTGAGACCTGTGAGATCGCAAAAGGTCTCTAGTATCTTGATGTTGACGTTCATGTTCTCCCAGGAGTCGCTCAACAAGACCAGATCATCAGCGAATGCCATGGCAGTTATCGTATGCTCTCCACGATGGAATCCTTTGCCACTCTCTTCCAGCTTGCACAACAGGGGGTCCATTGCCAGATTGAATAGAAAGGGTGACAGTGGATCACCCTTCTTCACTCCAACCCAGATCTGGATTTTGTCCCTGTGCGTGTTCTTCTTGATGGTGACATACGTACTGTTGTCCTTGTACATATTGTCCACCAGTCCGACGATGTGGGGATCCACTCTCCGTTGCTGTAAAACGTGTAAGATGTGCTGGTGGCTCACGGGGTCAAAAGCCTTAGCAATGTCCACGAATATAACACCCAGTGGTCTATGTTCATTTTTGGCAGTCCGAATTATAGTTTGCAGGAGCTTCAGGTTCTCAGAACATCCTGCCGCACTGATGAAACCTCTCTGCTTTGGGTTGAGGGGACACGCCTTAGTCATCCTCGCCGTCATGATCCTGGAGAACAGCCTCAGCAAGATGGAACCAATCATGATGGGTCTCCAGTTGTTGATGTCTTTTAGGCACTCCGGTTTTGTCGATTTGGGGATCAAAACAGTCCTGCACCCCCTCACCATGTCCGGGATGTCACCAGATGTTAGCCACAGGTTGAAGAGCTCAGCAGTCCGGGCATACCCGGGATCCATCTTCCTGATGTCCCCAAGGGCAATCCCATCTGGACCTGGTGCCGAGCCCTTGCTCATTTCCCGCACATTCTTTTCAATTTCTTTGGCCGTAATTAAGTCCCTGAAGGCCTTATGTGGGCCTTCCCTTTAATTTCAAAGTCTCCAAAGACTCTCAAGTCTCACACCAAACTGTCCAGGTGTTTCCCATCTGGCCTTGAATACCGAATAAATTTCACTGGGTGATACATCACAGGACAGACATTCGATGTCGTCCAAAATGATCTTCGCTAATTTCCCCATCTAGATGGAATAAACGCTGAAAGCGGAGGTAGTTACCTCTTTTGATCGCTCTGTCCTTCATCCACTTCTGAAACTGTTTTCTTGGCTGCTCCTCCCGAGTTTCCTTTTTGCTTTTCCCCCGGAGTGCTGTTCTTATTTGGCTCACTGATTCCAGGCAACCAAAGCAGTCCTGCCCTGTCTGATTGAGCAGTGGTCGCACCTTTTGGCCTTCTAATAACTGTTCAAATGCTCTGGGGAAGTTGTTAATTGTCCCCTCTGATAAACGTTCTTTGATCCTTTTCTGATAACGAGCCTGCAGTCACCCTGCCCTCTGCTGGCCAACGGTTTCCCAGGGACCATTATCCCTATCAAGGTGTGTCCAGATGTCTCTATTGTTCCCTTCCCAGCAGCTGGTCCTCCCGGCTGGTGGTTCCCCCCAAGTCCATTGTTCACAGTTCCTGCCTGGGATTGATGACTTGACCCAGGTTCTGATTTCAAGTTCCCAGCTGCTCCCCCACCCACTCCATTCTTCCTGAGCAGCATTCTCCTTTTATCACCAATCTGCTTAGCTGTTTTGGTTGTTAAGTGTTCCGATATGAGCTTATTAATGTTTCTGTGACTCTCGAACTGTACCTGCAGCTTGACAAGTAGCTCTTCCTCCTCCTTTGTCCAGCATCTTTTGTGGGCTCCTCAGTTTGATGTTTCTTTCGGTTGGGAAGCATCGATCCTCTCCTGGTTTCTAACCAGTGGATGTGCCAATCTTTTGTGTTGTCCTAGGCCAATTTTAGTCATAAAATCTCTACTGCATACCTCACATATCCACTCTCCCACTGGAGGCCCCGCATCCTTCGGACCCTTGCACTTTGCAAAATGACAGACAGTACTGTGATGGTTAAAATTCTCCCTCCCACACTAGGCACACCGAAAGCACACCCACTTCCTCCCGTGAGACCCCTTAAGGTGTTCAATTAGGGCCAACATCGAGTTGACCTGGGTACCACAGCAAGGACATGGTGGATTTTTGTCAGGAACAGTCACCTTCACGATGTCATCCGGTGCTTGTTCACTGCGGACCTCAGGCACTGGAGGCAATGCCTGTGGTGTACCCTCTTCCCCCTTCCCACTGCCTCCCTTCTCAAGTACATTCTGATCATCGTCCTTAGGGGGACTAGGATTTAAGTTGTCCTCCTCACTCAGTTGTGGTGTAGGCTGTTCAAACACCTCAGGAAACCCGTTCAACACCCCCCCATTAACAGAAACATGAACCACCCCTTGTACATGCTCCTGCAGATCTGACCTATACAGTTCTAGAGAAAAATTCACCAGCAAGCCAAATTAATTTTCTGTCAATTTGGTGGTTGTAGATGTTACAAAATTATCTCAGGAGGTCTGAGTGCCCACCGATACCCTAGTAAGGTGGAATGGC